>NC_134095.1:27228521-27535114 GCF_000715075.1 Nicotiana tabacum
AATATCCCCAAGCAAGAAACTGGGGCAAATGTTGCATTTGTTGTAAATAAATCTAATTCCGAAGGTTGTAACTAATAACCCAAAAATTAATGCATTTTTGAGCCTTTAATACCTTTTTTTTTCTAGCCCTATCCAAAACCCATATTACGGTCCAAAGAAAGACCTTCTGATCAGTCTTCAAAAGATTTCAAGTCAGACAAATGAGAGTCTCACCGGTGAGCATAACATTTTGTTCCACAGCAGAAAGGACTCTAATCTCCAACAGAAAGAGTCATACCGGCAACACTCCAAAACCCCAGCTGAAAAGTGATACAAATGAGAGAGTCTTATCGGTGAAAACCTTCACATGCACCATAAGGTGATGAAAGTTGAGAGAAAAACCCAAAATGAGATAGGCTTGATAGTGAAAACCCTTCGGGCACTACAAGTCGAATAAGATTAAGAATCAGATGGGGAATTGCCAATTGAAGATCTTGAAAGATGATTGACGAAGGATAGGCCACATAGGCATGTCATGACCATTAGAGTCGGTGTCTGCGTTTGATAGGGTTTTATTTATAGTTTCTTTTGTTAAAGAGTCATCTTTTTCCGTTGTCTTTTATTCTGTTCCCTTTTATCTTTTCCTTTCATAGAAAAATTCCCCAGTAGAGTCTGTTTGGTCAGAACCAGTGGGAAATGATTTCAAAATAGGCCATCAGCTTTCCAAGATAAGATCTGACTAATACATCCAAGTGATATAGTCAGGAAGGAACAAGCGCGAGGCCAGTGTCAAGAAAGATATCTCCAGCAAAAGAATTGACGAGTGTCAAGAGGGATATCCTTGCCGAAATCAAAGGTTATTAAACCTCAAGACCAGAGCCCATGGACAAAACAAGAAAAACAATAAGCATGATTTGGGAAATTCATGCGAGACTAAAAGGTCGGGAAAATGCAAATTTCCGAGCCATGCCACGAAAGAAGAGGGATATCCCCAGCAGAAAAGGATTATCCCCAGCAAATAATATCATCCCCAACAAGTTGTGGAACGCAGAGCAAGGAAGAGAAAAGGGAAAACCATCCCAGTGGGAGTATCACAACCAACCACCGCGTTTTAAACTAACAAATTTTGTTTAAATTGAAACAGGTAAAGGAAGTGGCATTGATGACAGAAATGCAGGCCATAAGGGAGACTGTCAAACTGGGGCAGAAAATTTTCCTTTCATTTGGAAAATTTTCTGGAAGTCAGATAACCATTCAGGGTAAAATGAATATAGCACCAGTCTCAAGGGAAGTGGTCTTTGAACCAATTTTATCCCCAGCATAACAAGTTTTAATAAAAGAAGTTGTTCCCCAGCAGACAGAACAAAGGGATGACATTTGTGCTCATAAGAGCAAAAACCATTATCATCCCCAGCAGCTTCCAGAAGAATGATGCATCAATTTGAAGGGATAAAATTCCCCAGCAGCATTATCCTCAACAACGTTATCCCAAGAAGATAACACTTTTATCCCCAGCAGTGTTGAGAGAAAATAAATTCTGAAAAAAAAAAATTAAATTTGAAGGAGGGGAAGAAAGGAGACTCCCACAGTGGTATTATCCCCAGCAAGCAAGAACAAAGCAGAGCGGAGGATAAAAAATTGAAGAAGAAGTCAGGCGTCCACCTGGAGAATGAGGATGAAAAATTGAAGAAGAAATCAGGCGTCCACCTGGAGAACAAGGAAGAGAAATGAGAAGTATTAGCAGTCAGGCGTCCACCTGGAGAACAAGGAAGAACAGTTGAAGTATCAGCAATCAGGCATCCACCTAGAGAACAAGGAAGAACAGTTGAAATATCAGAAGTCAGGCGTCCACCTGGAGAACAAGGAAAAGCACCAAAACTGGGGCAGAAGATTTTCTGCCATTGTCGAAAATTTTCTCGGAAGAACGAGGAAATCAATTCAAGTTTTAAGAGATAGCAAGACAACACGATTCGAAGAAAAACAGTCGGAGGTAAGACAATTCCAAGATTTTGAAAATGGGATCATCCGCCCTCGAATAGGATATTTTGGGTTCATCCGCCCTCGAATAGGATATTTTGGATTCATCCGCCCTCGAATAGGATATTTTGGGTTCATCCGCCCTCGAATAGGATATTTTGGGTTCATCCGCCCTCGAATAGGATATTTTGGGTTCATCCGCCCTCGAATAGGATATTTTGGGTTCATCCGCCCTCGAATAGGATATTTTGGGTTCATCCGCCCTCGAATAGGATATTTTGGGTTCATCCGCCCTCGAATAGGATATTTGGGTTCATCCGCCCTCGAATAGGATATTTTGGGTTCATCCGCCCTCGAATAGGATATTTTGGGTTCATCCGCCCTCGAATAGGATATTTTGGGTTCATCCGCCCTCGAATAGGATATTTTGGGTTCATCCGCCCTCGAATAGGATATTTGGGTTCATCCGCCCTCGAATAGGATATATTGGGTTCATCCGCCCTCGAATAGGATATTTGGGTTCATCCGCCCTCGAATAGGATATTTTGGGTTCATCCGCCCTCGAATAGGATATTCTGGGTTCATCCGCCCTCGAATAGGATATTCTGGGTTCATCCGCCCTCGAATAGGATATTTTGGGTTCATCCGCCCTCGAATAGGATATTTTGGGTTCATCCGCCCTCGAATAGGATATTTTGGGTTCATCCGCCCTCGAATAGGATATTTTGGGTTCATCCGCCCTTGAATAGGATATTTTGGGTTCATCCGCCCTCGAATAGGATATTTGGGTTCATCCGCCCTCGAATAGGATATTTTGGGTTCATCCGCCCTCGAATAGGATATTTTGGGTTCATCCGCCCTCGAATAGGATATTTTGGGTTCATCCGCCATCGAATAGGATATTTGGGTTCATCCGCCCTCGAATAGGATATTTGGGTTCATCCGCCCTCGAATAGGATATTTGGGTTCATCCGCCCTCGAATAGGATATCTGGGTTCATCCGCCCTCGAATAGGATATTTTGGGTTCATCCGCCCTCGAATAGGATATATTGGGTTCATCCGCCCTCGAATAGGATATTTGGGTTCATCCGCCCTCGAATAGGATATTTTGGGTTCATCCGCCCTCGAATAGGATATTTTGGGTTCATCCGCCCTCGAATAGGATATTTTGGGTTCATCCGCCCTCGAATAGGATATTTTGGGTTCATCCGCCCTCGAATAGGATATTTGGGTTCATCCGCCCTCGAATAGGATATTTTGGGTTCATCCGCCCTCGAATAGGATATTTTGGGTTCATCCGCCCTCGAATAGGATATTTTGGGTTCATCCGCCATCGAATAGGATATTTGGGTTCATCCGCCCTCGAATAGGATATTTGGGTTCATCCGCCCTCGAATAGGATATTTGGGTTCATCCGCCCTCGGATAGGATATTTTGGGTTCATCCGCCCTCGAATAGGATATTTTGGGTTCATCCGCCCTCGAATAGGATATTTTGGGTTCATCCGCCCTCGAATAGGATATTTGGGTTCATCCGCCCTCGAATAGGATATTTGGGTTCATCCGCCCTCGAATAGGATATTTGGGTTCATCCGCCCTCGAATAGGATATTTGGGTTCATCCGCCCTCGAATAGGATATTTGGGTTCATCCGCCCTCGAACAGGATATTTTGGGTTCATCCGCCCTCGAACAGGATATTTTGGGTTCATCCGCCCTCGAATAGGATATTTTGGGTTCATCCGCCCTCGAATAGGATATTTTGGGTTCATCCGCCCTCGAATAGGATATTTTGGGTTCATCCGCCCTCGAATAGGATATTTTGGGTTCATCCGCCCTCGAATAGGATATTTGGGTTCATCCGCCCTCGAATAGGATATTTTGGGTTCATCCGCCCTCGAATAGGATATTTTGGGTTCATCCGCCCTCGAATAGGATATTTGGGTTCATCCGCCCTCGAATAGGATATTTGGGTTCATCCGCCCTCGAATAGGATATTTGGGTTCATCCGCCCTCGAACAGGATATTTTGGGTTCATCCGCCCTCGAATAGGATATTTGGGTTCATCCGCCCTCGAATAGGATATTTGGGTTCATCCGCCCTCGAATAGGATATTTTGGGTTCATCCGCCCTCGAATAGGATATTTTGGGTTCATCCGCCCTCGAATAGGATATTTTGGGTTCATCCGCCCTCGAATAGGATATTTTGGGTTCATCCGCCCTCGAATAGGATATTTCGGGTTCATCCGCCCTCGAATAGGATTTTATTTTTTAAAGTTGTTGAAATCAGGAGCCCCCTGAAGAACAGAATGGCGATGTATTGGTTGAAGAGAGGAATGACATTCATTTTTAAAGTTGTTGTTGAAGTTGGGAGCCCGCCCATAGAACAGAGGCATACATTTCAGTCTTTAATTTTCAAGCATTGAACTTGGGAGCCCGCCCAGATAACAGAGGCATACATTTCAAGTCTTTAATTTTCAAGTATTAAAATTGGGAGCCCGCCCAGATAACACAGGCATACATTTCAAAATCAAGTCAGAGGACAATAAAACAGAGGGTTACAATAGGAATCCCCAGCAGGAAACAATAAAATTCCCCGGCACCGGGAAACAGAAGGTTGCAACAAGAGGTCACAGTACAAACTCAAGTACATGTGTCAAAAGAAGTAAAGCACCGAAAGAAATGCAAGCAGACAAGGAAGCAAGGCAACAAAAACAAATTGTACTCTAGCCTAGCTTCTTGTTTTTTTAAGCACGGTGTAACAAGGAGATCGGTAAGCAGTAGTAATAGCATGCAACAACAGTAACATTGCAGTCCAACGGTAGTCCCAGCTACCAAAATTTCACGAACTACATTGACCTGATTCCTGTTTAGCCCAGGATATGTAGGAAACCTTTGAAGCAAAGGTTCGGTCAAATCTTTTTCAAAAAAATGCTTCAACGGAGTACTCGGATGGGCAAAAATCGCTCGCTTTATCTTTGCACGAAAACCCTTCGTGTCTCCGGGCAAAGAGGGGCAGCTGTAAGCACGTGATTTTTGCCCTATATGAGAATTACTCCCAAAAAAATTCAAAAATAAAATGATTTTTCTTTGGTGTACAATTTTGTGATATTTTGAAGAATTATTTGTATTTGTCTGTGCGTGTTTATTCGCTAAATTAATAAAAAATACAAAAATATGTCGCATTTTGCATGTAGGATTTAATTCTACAATTGTTAGTAATTAAAATTGTTTTACAAAAATTAAAAATTACAAAAATAGGCATCGTTTGCATTTTTAGCATTTAATGTCCAAATATACAATTTTATGCTTAATTAATACTTAATTGTGCGTTAATTGTTATTGGGAGTTAATTTGCACCTTTATAACTTAATTTAGTTCTTAATAATAGTTTAAGTATTTTTATAATTTAGTTTTAGAAAAATAAAAGAAGAAAAGAGAGCGAAAATATAAAGAAAGTCGGAATTGGGCCTCTTCTTCAATTTCAAGCTATAGGCCCAAAAAATGGCCCAATCTTCCCTACGACCCAGTCCATTTCGAACTGGGTCGACCCAGTCCATTAACCCAACACCCCTTCTTCATTTTTGTCCAACACAAAACAAAACCAAAAAAAAAATAAAAAAATAAAAAGTGAATTATCACTATTAATAGTTTTATTTTTTGTTTTTTTATATATAAAAAAAAATCCGAAAATATTTTATTTTATTTATTATTTTTATTTAAAAAATATATATATATATATAGTAATTTCGGAAATGATTTTTAAAAAATAAAAAAAAGTAAAAGAATGTAGAAAATTTTTAAAAAAAAAAGTAAAAAGTTTTAAAAAATTTAAAAGTAAAAGAATGTTGGAATTAAAAAATAAATATAAAGATATCTGAAAATTTAAAAAATTTAAAGTAATTGAAAGTAGCATTTTTAAAAGAAAAAGAAAAGATAGTGGTTTATTTTTTAAAGAAAAGTTAAATAAAGTGAGATTCTCTTTTAAGAAAAATAAAAAGTGGGATTTTAAATAAGATAAAGTAATTAAAGTTGGAATTTTAAAAATAAAAGTAAATAAAGGTGGGATTTCTTTTTCTAAAAAATAAAAGCAATTTGTAAGTGGGATTTCTTTTAATTAAAAAAATAATAAAATAATAAAAAACAAATCTGAAAATTTCGAAAATTTTGCTATAAATAGAAGAGAAAATTTAGGAAGAAGGGTGGAAAAAAAGAGAGGAAAAACTAGATAGAGAGAAGAAAAAAAAGGGGGCGGAGTGAGAAGTATACACCCGATATACATTCTGTATACACTGAATATACAGGGGCAGAATTCATTTTGGAGAGTTTTGAAGTTGAAAAAAAATAGTTACTGCTTTATTGCCTCGCTTAAGATCTGAAATAGTCAGAACCTTCCTGCCTTTTACTTCTTCACTATACTTGGAGTCGTTTATAGTCTCCTGGGTTTTCTGCTATTCCTACTGTACTGGTTTGCGATGTTGCTGAATCTGCTGTTGCTGTGTTATTACTGCTGCTGACTTCTCCTTCTTTTGTTCTTGTACTGCTGTTTCCAGGTACACATTTGTACAATCTCGGCTTGAAGCAAAAAATGAAATATTAATCAGGCTTTGTTCCTGTTGAATTCCTCCTGTTTAGATTTGTGGTTGAATATAATTTTTCTTTCTTCGTATAAAAGATGTAGTTGAATGATTAATGAATAATGAGGTTGCATATGTATACTTTCTTCATCTAATAATGTTATTTTAAATTACGGAGAATAATTAATCTGTTTTTGATATTATGGTCAATCTCATGTTCTAGTATTATTGAATAACAGAATATAAAATGAAAGCAGTTTTTCTTTGTACAAACTCGATCGCAATTTTCCATTCGCATTAGCCGTAAACTAATAACTAATAAGTTACGTTTTTCAGCATGTAAATAATTAAGAGATTTTCTTTTAGTTTAGAGACGAACTTAATAGAAAATATAGTCATTGTAGGTTTATCCTGTAAAAATAAAAATGAGACGAGCCTCGCCAAATAAAACGTATAGATTGCGGGGCCCTCACAAAATGTATGGTTTAATTAGAATTCGGAAGGACCGTTTAGCGAATTTCACGGTCTTCCCCAAAATAATAACGCGATAGTCTCTTTAGGCGCGTGTTTAATATTTTACTTTCTTAAACCTGGGTGTGCATTTCATGCGACCCGAATCCAAATCCCAAAACATCAAATAAAACGTGTTCCGGATTGTGGGTGCATTTCATGTAACGCAGTCCAAAGACGTGTTTTAAGCGATGTTCATATTTCTTTTAAAAACAATAATAATAAAGCGGTTAAAAGATAAAATTTGCACATAAGTTCATATTTGTATAAAATCAGACAATCAAGCCGAATATAACAGTTGAGCGACCGTGCTAGAACCACGGAACTCGGGAATGCCTAACACCTTCTCCCGGGTTAACAGAATTCCTTATCCGGATTTCTGGTACGCAGACTGTAATATGGAGTCATTCTTTTCCTCGATTCGGGATTAAAATTGGTGACTTGGGACACCCTAAATCTCCCAAGTGGCGACTCTGAAATAAATAAACCAATCCCGTCTCGATTGTCCTTTAATTGGAAAAACTCCCTTGCACCCTCGCGGGTGCGGAAAAAGGAGGTGTGACAGGAACTTGTACAGAAGAACTACCGATTTGGGCCTACTAAGATGTGTTAACGCAAAGGAAGCTTCTAAACTACTTGAGGATGTGCATGCTGGGACCTGTGGCCCACACATGAATGGTTTCGTCTTGGCTAAGAAGATACTCAGGGCAGGTTACTTCTGGATGACTATGTAGACGGATTGTATTCAGTATGTCCGCAAATGCTTTCAATGTCAAGTGCATGCTGATATGATAAAAGTGCCGCAGAATGAGCTCAATGTAACAAACTCACCTTGGCCATTCGCCGCTTGGGGAATGGATGTTATTTGTTCAATCGAGCCTACTGCTTCAAACGGGCACAGGTTTATTCTGGTAGCCATTGATTACTTCACAAAATGGGTAGAGGCTGCATCTTACAAAGCTGTAACCAAGAAAGTCATCATAGATTTTGTCAAGGATCGTATTGTTTGCTGATTCGGAGTTCCCGAGTCCATTATTACCGACAACGCTGCCAATCTCAACAGTGATCTGATGAAAGCTATGTGTGAAACTTTCAAAATCAAACACAAGAATTCCACAGCCTACAGACCTCAGATGAATGGAGCCGTAGAAGTCTCCAACAAAAACATCAAGAAGATACTACGGAAAATGATAGAGAACCACAAACAATGGCATGAGAAGCTACCTTTTGCTTTATTGGGATACCGAACTACAGTTCGCACATCAACCAAGCAACTCCCTACATGCTGGTTTATGGTACTGAAGCTATCATCCCAGCCGAAGTAGAGATTCCTTCTTTGAGAGTCATACATGAGGCTGAACTTAGCGATGTAGAATGGATAAGGAGTCGCTATGAACAATTGGCCCTCATCGATGGAAAGAGGATGAACGCAGTATGCCAGAGCCAACTTTATCAGAATAGAATTTCCAAATCTTTCAACAAAAGGGTCAAACCAAGGCAATTTGCACCGTGTTAGTTGGTGCTGAAGAAGATCTGCCCACATCAAGATGAAGCCAAAGGGAAAATCTCTCCCAACTGGCATGGTCCGTACATGGTTCACAAAGTACTAATAGGAGGAGCACTCATACTTGTGGAAATAGACGGAGAAGTCTGGCCAAAACCAATCAATTCAGACGTAGTCAAGAGATACTATGCTTAGATTATGTACATTTCCTCATTTGATGTAATTGAACTATGTTTGACCTGATTCCCGCTTAAGAGGGGATACGTAGACAGCCTTATGGGTTTGGTCATATCATAATAAAATTTTCATTTCCCCTAAGATCAGAAACTGGGGCAGAATTTTGAGGAGGGTTTTCAAAATTTTGGAACAAGTCCAGCCAGCGCCAACATGTGTCAGACGCTCAATAATCAGTTAAGAAACTGGGGCAGAATTTTGAGAAGTGTTCTCAAAATTCCGAAGAAGGTTGAGCAAGGCCTATTATCCGTAAACAGCCGAAGAATCATCCACCAAATTGGGGCAAAATTTTGAGGAGGACCCTCAAAATTCCATAAGAGAGCTGCAACATCTTTGAGATGTGTCACAGTCACTAGTTCATCAAAATTACTTAATATATTAATACGTTTCTAAAACAACTCTATTTTTTTTCAAATATTGCATATTTTCAAAAACTCTACTTCCATAACAGTCAGGTGTCACCTAGGGGAACTCGAAGGGCTTTCAGAATGGAGTAGAGTAAGGCCGGCAGATGAAGTAAGAACCAACCTCTCCTCACAAAACTTACAATTTTTCTTTGAACGCAGGCACATTTGACATAACGATAGCACTCGCAAAACATGTATACACAAAGATAATTCACTATCAATCAGGCCATCAGACATCGAATACATCTCCAGCTAAGAAATACACTACTCTTTTCTGCTACTCGGTCTTTGCGTGGGACGAATAGTCCCCCATATTTGCATGAGGCTAATCCTTGCCTCCACATTTTCATGAGGCTAATCCCTGCCTCCATACTTGCATGGGACTAATCCCTGTCCACCATACCTACATGAGGCTAATACTTGCCTCCATATCTACATGAGGCTAATCCCTGCCTCCCCTATTTACATTAGTCTAATCCCTGACTCCATATTTGCATGAGGCTAATCCCTGCCTCCATACTTGCATGAGTCTAATCCTTTACTACATGAGGCTAATCCTTGCCTCCATACTTGCATGAGACTAATCCTTTCCTCTCCATTTGCATGAGGTTAATCCTTGACTCCATCCTGCATGAGGCTAATCTCTGCCTCCCTATTCGCATAAGTATAATCCTTGACTCCATCCTGCATGAGGTTAATCCCTACCTCCCTATTTGCATGAGGCTATTCCCTGCCTCAATATTTGCATGAGGCTAATCCCTGCCTCCGTGTTTGCATAAGGCTAAGCACTGCCTCCCATTTGCATGGGACTAATCCTTGTCCCGCATCCTGTATGAGGCTAATCCCTGCTACTATCTATTCGTTTTTCAATCGGGCTAAGCTATGCCCTCCATTTCACAAGACTAATTATTGTCTTGATAACATTGTGTCTATTGCATATCATGGGCTGAAATATTCCAATCTATCCGAAGGCCTCATAGTCTAAAGGCATCATCCTCAGAGTCGAAAGACACCATGTCATGGCCTGAGGATCCCTCAAATTTGCATATCATTATTCAAAGGCGTCATGGTTCGGAGGCACCATTTGTAATGGCTCGAGAACATCATTTCATAGCTTGTGAATCCCTCACTAAACAATTTATGGCCCAGGACTTCATGGTCCAAGGACGTCATCTTTAACCATCCAAAGACAACCTTCATGGTCCAAAGGGAATATGCGTCACGTTTAAATTTTCGCAAATACACATTTGTAGCATCTCTATCTACTGGTAACCCGTCAGCAACCGCTATCCTAGCAATAGCGATCTCGCTCTAGTTCCCTCTAACCATCCCGAACCCTAACGGCTCACCATAGTCGTTTCGGCACCTTGTGTCCGTTCTCACAATGACTTCATCGGCATATTCCGCCGATGAATCCAGAACTACACATGGCTTGATTCCTGTAAAATCAGGGATATGTAGGCAACTTGAAGACCAAAGTCCGACCTGTGTCCTTCAAAATATCCCGCCGGTCAAAATTGGCCATCATTACTTTACCCGAAAACTCTTTCATCCTTCCCGGGTAAAGAGCAGCAGCTATTGATACCCAATTTTTTTTATATTTTATATATGCAAAAATACCTTCCAAATAACATATATATGCATATATAAGCATGCACAAAGTTTTTATAATTTTTTCCATAATTTTAAGGATTTAAATTGATTTATTTCTTTCCCTTTTATTCATAAAATCCCCAATAATTATCCCTCAAATTAGTGTGGTGGTGATTTAGTCATTCAATTTCTATATTTATGCCAAAATATGGTTAAAATATTTTTATGCATTTTTATAATTGCATTTTGTATTTTTAAAGCTAAATTGCATATAATTGCAATATTAGCCCCATTATTGTATTATTACATTTATATGCGTAAAATTGATATCCTCTATTTTTAAAATGTTAAATATCTATTTTAAATCATTTTAGTACACAAAATATTTTCCAGAAATTAATTATTATTTATTATAAGTTATATAGAGAAAATTGGCTATTTAAAATATAGCCAAATCTGCATTTCAATTGTAGCCCAATTTAAACCCAACCCCAGCCCAATTTCATATTAAAAAGTACCTGACCCAAGCCATGAACCCGCCTACCCGACCCAAAGCCATATTTAATCCTGGCCATTGATCTAAAAGATCAACGGCCCTCGTCCTTTCTTACCATTTTTAATTCCAACGACCCCTCTCATTATTCAGATACCGCCGCCTCTGTATTCTCTCATCTCCTCTCCTCTCTCAACCACTCAACCTAACCCTAGATCCTCCAACCGCTGACCTTCTTCTCCGGTCTTCTCCAGTGATCTCCCTTCAACTCCTAAGCCTCCAATGGCTCCTCTAATGTTATGCTTGCCTTCTCTAAGGTCTTCAAGGGCCCTGGGCCACGCCAACTTGCATCTAGGGTTTGCTATTTGTCTGTTCTTGGCTACTTCAGTGTGATTTCAAGCAAAATCATGTTGTGCTTGTTACGATCCTTGGGATTCTAGACAGGTTCCTTCATCTCTATTTGGGTTTCTTCTGAAACCCTAATTTCTGCCTACATCTTCTAGATATGTACAATTTTAAAACGATTTGAGTTTGTTTCTTTGGTATTTTACACTGTTCTTGTGACTCTTTTACAAGAGTCATCGATTTCAAAGGGTTTTCACCTTTTTCTAAAATTAGGGGTTTCGGAACTCCTTTTAAAACTTTGTTTAAACTGATTCCTTATGTTAAACGTCCATCTCTTGCATATCTCGAGTGATTCTATGATTTTACTACCTTTTAAACTCACCTATGTTGAAAGCCCTAATTTTCTGGACTTCTTCGTTTGGTTTTGTGTATTAGCATGACTGCTCATTTCTTGTTTGAGTTTCTGTGACTATCTTGCTTCGAATATGTTCTTACAGAGTTTTTAGCCTAACTTATATCACCTCTATGTGCTTATGTTCATCTTGATTGTTCAGACTTGCCTCTTTCTATCGATATTGTTTAACTTACATGTTTGCTATGTTTGGCTATTTTTATCTTCTCTATTTATATGATGAATACAGAATCGTGACTCCCACTTTGATTGATTCTAGATTCCCTATATTTTGGGTTTGATTGAAAGACCTTCCTTTAAACCCTCAATTTGTACCTCTTCTATTCAAATTAACTGATTCGCCTACCTTGTCTGTTGTGGTATTTTATTCTTACTGGCTATTCCTTAATTAGAGGTTTATGAACTTAGCCCTAATTGTTTACCCTATACTTACTGAATTTAAATCTTTCCTTATTAGCCATACACTAATTTCTTTCCTTATTTGTTACTTGTTCCTACCGTTTGAATTAACTCCCTTAACTTAATGGAGTATTTATCCTGATTTTGCTCTAATTGATTCTGAGTTCCATAATTACTATGCTACTATGATTCTTAGCTTATTTTTATCTAATTTCGAACTACTATATATACATACTCTCTCATTAACACAGACACACGATCAATTTTGTTAAAAAAACTCTCTCTCTCACACTTAAACTTTCTGCTCTCTCTCTCTTTTGTGATATTTGCTACTATTCTGAGTTAGTCGGTTGCAAGCCAATGCTAACTATTGTGCTCTCCTACTCTTTCACTTTTGCTCAATGTCTTGTTTACTGGTATGTTCTAATTTCAATTCAAGTTCCAAAATAATATGGTTCTTTTATTGCTTCAGTTTATCCTGTTTCTAGTTTGCTTTTACTTATGGTTTTGCTATGAAAATTACAGTTAATATGATTACATGATTAGCATGTTATGAACTCCCCTTCCTTAGGATCAATATGAACATGTTACCCCTGCCCTCTATGTAGTCTACACTCTTAAACTTGTATAGTTTTTGGATTGATCAAATCATGTGGATCTTATACTAAACTCTCTTAAGCCTTGTTGATTCTGTGACTATGTCTAAATAATGTTTTTGAGCATAATTCCAAAGACTTCTGCCTGTTGTCTGTTTACCATTATGTGTTTCCCTTGTCTCCAATTCCCATTTACCCCTGTGTGAAGGCTTATGGTGTTAAACCTTCTTTGTTCTGTGTGTAATGCTGAACTTACTATGGTTTTAAGACTGGTCTATTGTTTGTTGACTGCCCTACTCTTTTCAAAACATCTCATTGAATAACTCCTCTATTGTTTCACAAAAATTATTTCCAAGTATCCTATCAATACTATTTTCCTACTAAAACCTTTCAAACTATGTCAATCACTCCTACTCTACTCCTAAGTCAATAGATTTTGCCCCCTCCAGTATGTATACTGACTTGGGATCCTCTTGAGAACCCTCTAAACTCTGGCATACTGAGGCTGGCCCTTCCACACTGCCCTTATTCAATTTTGTTACTAAGTTTAGGTGTAAGCACTGCCCGGGATCCTTGAGATCCTTAGGGAACTTTGATGCACCTAGACTATGACGTTGTCTATGGAATTGAGGCATTTGAGGCTATTGGAGGCTTTGGAAATCTGGGCCTATCTGTAGGCTCCTTATAGAATAATTTCTTATTTTCTTATTTTCTTATTTACTTATGTAATTCATTCATATGGTATGTAATAATTTCTAAACGAATGTTGGGGTAATACAGGTAGGAACCATGCCTATAGGACTTTACAATTTGTTGTGTTTGCGTTTATAAGTAGAAACCATGCCTATAGGACTTTTGTATCTTGTTATGTTAGAAATCATGCCTATAGGTCTCAATTGATTCCATAATAGAAATCATGTTTAATAGGTCTTAAATCAGTTTCACAAGTAGATGTCATGCCTATAGGATACAATTCAATCCAGCTTCTGTTATAACAAGTGTTTACATTCTTTTCATTTGTCATCATGCCTGCAAGTTTCCGAAATCAGTATTAAAATTAGATATCATGCCTATAGGGAACAACACCAGAATTCTGCCTATAGATCTAAACTAGCTTAGTTTTAAAATAAATCAATCCGGTTAACGATTAGCTCACTTCTAAACTGGTTTAATTAATGGTCTATTTTCCTTAAATGAGTTCTTTCAAAAACTGCCTCAATTTATCATTAGATAGCATGCCTATAGGTATTAAAGAGTCCTTTTCAAAATCTGCCTTGTTTCACTATATAAAATGTAGTCATCAGTATTTCCACGTATAGGTAAGCCTGTAGGGCATTTTCAAAACTTGCAGTTCTGAAATTGTTTCTGTGACTTAATGTTGTTTTGGTTTAACATGTTTTAAAATCAGTAGGCAACTGCTAGGGTCATTACTTCTGAGTTTATAAGATAAATTGCTCTTCTTCTATATATTCACTCAGACATCATACCTTAGGATACTATTTAACAAACTGGCCTTTATTTGTGTTTGAGTCGTGTTGTTTACATGCCTTATTTGTGGAGGTAAACTGAGCCTCTTATTTGCTCCTTCCTTTTCTTGTTTGCTAAGAGTCCTATGTGTTATTGCTTGTCGCCTTAGTATTTTCACCTTTTAAACCTTAGGGGTCTGTTTAGAACCACCTTTAGGTAGAGGTCCTAAATCCCTCCAGGACCATTAAGGAGGGACGAGTAACAGCACGCAATAGAGATCACTGACCAACACTCGCTTTAAATGACCACTAAGGGGATGCGAAGGGTAGATATGGGATATGATGACTACGCGTTAATGTCACGTGTAGCCCCTCATTGAGGAGTGTTTACCGGACATTTTGTGGGGTGATCCTATAGGCTAACCAACCTAAGACTCCTCCTTTTCCAAAATTCCTTTTTCTGTTTAAATTTTTGTTTTACACAACTTGTTCAAAATCTTTATCTTATTTGAGTTATCCAACGTGCTTTACTTGCAACCTCTTTGATTCAACTATTTATTTGGTTAATGGACTAATTCGTAAATATAAGTTCGGTCGGGACACACAGTTGTGGACCAAGAGGGGTGCCTAACACCTTCCCCTCGAGGTCATTTCGAGCCCTTACTCTAATCTCTAGTAATGCAAACCTATCCAAGAGTTAATCACTCTAGGTGCCCTAACGCACCATAACTCGTTAGGTGGCGACTCTTCAAGTACCCAATTCCCAAAAGGAAATGAGTTATTACACCCCGTGAATGTCGAAACCCGGAACTCTCTCCGCGGAGGGAGAAAAGGGGGAGCAACAACAGCTTAAAGGAAAATTTGCTCCAGACTGGGAAGATCCATATATGGTAACAAGGGTACTACCAACGAGAGTGTTGTACCTGGAAAACATCGAAGGAAATGTCCTGAAACAATTGTCAATGCAAATGTAGCCAAAAGGTACTATGTTGGATTTTCTATATAACATAAATATTCTCCGGTTGGGATGAAGAAGGCTTTTATTCTCGCTACCCAAACACTATCAATCCTTTGCAAACCCTTTGAGTCGGTTACTTTTCTTAGATTACCCTCTTTGGAACCTGAAAGTGCTATTGAAAAAAATTGAAAAATGAGATGAAAAATGAAAAAAAATAAAAAGAGAAGAAAAAGAGAAATACAAAAAAAAGGGAAGAAAAGGGCAAAAAGAAAAAGAAAGATACAAAAAAGGGAAGAAAAGATAAACAAAATGAAAAAAACCAGAAAAGAGAGAAAAAGGAAAGGAAAAAGAAAGAGAAAACAAAACAAAACAGAAAAGTAAAAGGAAATCAAAAACAAAGTTCCCTGAACTACGTTCGACTTGATTCCGAAAGGATACGTAGGCAGCCTCTCTCTGAGGTTCAGTAAAACCAAAATAAAAATCCAAATTCCCCCAAAAGTAAAATTGGGGCAGATGTTATAATGGTTCGGTGATGATCCCGCCTGAATGGTTCCAAAATTGTAATTTAGTCCATATTATTATTACCTAAATCCTTTCAAGTCCTTCCACTCAATAGGTGAGAATGTTCAAGGATCAGAGAATACAACTACTTGGATCCGATGCAACAAAAATGAGAGAAATAAAATAAGAGAGTTTATTGGTGAAAACCCACACGGGCACTGTGAAGCAACAGTAAGTAGAGAAAATAAAATAAGAGAGTCTTGTTAGTGAAAAATCGCAAAGAGCAGGATAAGGCAACGATGAGAAGAAAAATGAGAGAGGTCAGCTGGTGAAAACCCGCAAAGGGCGCCCCTGATCGAAAAGAGGATCTCACAGCCATTGACATTGACAGAGTCCTGGCAAGGTTTTGAGGAAAACGTTGTGATGAATTTCTGAGAGTCGGACGATTTACACGGATCAGGCATCCAATCCAAAAGGCATGTAATGTTCATTGAAGCCCACACATACTCCAGATAAGTCCTTCTTTCCTTTCCCCGAAAGGGATATACCTCTTGTTTAAATTCATTGTCCATTCCATTGTTTGTTTTTCTTTGCATCCCTTCATTGTCCATCCAGCCTCGGCAAGGGCATCAAGTCGACTTTGACTGGTCATGGCGGCCGATGCTTCGAAATCAAAACTCTTGGAAGGAGAAAATCAAATTGAAGTGCCTATAAAGGCAAATGAAGGTGAAAAGGTCAAGTCCCACGTGGCTAACCGTCTCGGCAAAGATTTGAAAAGCCAAGGGATCCCAAATGCTCTGAAACTAAACGCAGAAACAAAAACGGCTCTGCAGCAAAAGTTGACCCGAAAAGGGAAGTCCTTTTAAACTCCTCATTCATTCTCCAAAATAAAATGAAAAGTGACAAAAAAAATCATGGTAGCCTAGGGTCCCCAATCTCTAGCTACGTTTTCCCAAAATAGGGTCTCATTCCCTAGTCGCCGCCACCATAACCTAGTAGTCTTTTCCAGTATAGGGTTCCACTCCCTAGTTGATCCCCGGCATAACCCAAGGACCTTTTCCGGCATTACCCGATGACCTTCCCGGCATAACCCGTGGACCTCCCCGACAGAACCTGACGACCTTTTCCGGCATAACCCGATGACTTTCCCAGCATAACCCGTGGACCTCCCTTGCATAACCCAAGGACCATTGCCGGCATAACCCGATGACTTTCCCGGCATAACCCGTGGACCTCCCCGACATAATCCGAAGACCTTTTCCGGCAAAACCCGATGACTTTCTCGGCATAACCCGTGGACCTCTCCGGCATAACCCGAGGACTTTTCCGGCATAACCCGATGACTTTACCGGCATAACCCGTGGACTTCCCCGACATACCACGAGGACATTTTCCGGCATAACCTGATGACATTCCCGGCACAACCCGTGGACCTCCCTAGTTTAACCCGAGAACCTTTAACGGCATAACCCAATGACATTCCCGGCATAACCCGTGGACCTCCCCGGCATAACCCGATTAATTTCCCGGCATAACTCGTGGACCTCCCCGGCATAACCCAAGGACCTTTTTTCCAGCATAACCCGATGACCTTTCTCGGTATAACCCGTGGACTTCCCCGGGATAACCCGAGGACCTTTTTTGGCATAACCTGATGACTTTCCCAGCATAACCCGTGGGCCTCCCCGACATAACCCAAGGACCTTTTCCGGCATAACCCGATGACCCTCCTCGGCATAACCCAAGGACCTTTTCTGGCATAACCTGATGGGTTCCCGTCATAACCCATGGACCTTTTCCGGCATAACCCAATGACTTTCCCGGTATAACCCGAGGACCTTTTCTGGCATAACCCGATGACCATTTCCGGCATAACCCGATGACTTTCCTGGCATAACCCGTAGACCTCTCCGGCATAACCCGAGGACTTTTTCTGGCATAACTCGATGACATTCCCCGCATAACCCATGGACCTCCCCAGCATAACCCGAGGACCTTTCCCGGCATAACCTGATGACTTTCCCGGCATAACTCGTGGACCTCCCCAGCATAACCCGAGGACCTATTCCGGCATAACCCGATGACTTTCCAAGCAAAACCCGTGGACCTCCCCGGCATAAGCCGAGGACCTTTTTCCGGAATAACCTGATGACCTTTCCCGGTAAAACCTGTGGACTTCCCTGGCCTAACCTGAGGACTTTTTCATCATAACCCGATGACTTTCCCGGCATATCCCGTGGGCCTCTCTGGCATAACCCGATCACCTTTTCTGGCATAAACTGATGACCCTCCCTGGCATTACCCGAGTACCTTTTCTGGCATAACCCAATGACTTCGCGACATAACCCGTGGACCTCCCCGGCATAACCCGAGGACCTTTTCTGGCATAAGTCGATGGCTTCCCGTCATAACCCATAGAACTTTTCTGGCATAACTCGATGACTTTTTCGGTATAACCCGAGGACCTTTTTTGGCATAACCCGATGACCTTTTCCGGCATAACCCGATGACTTTCCTGGCATAACCCGTGGACCTCCCCGACATAACCCGAGGACCTTTTCCGGCATAACCTGTGGACCTACCCGTCATAACCCGAGGATCTTTCCCGGCATAACCCGAAGACCTTTCCCGGCATAACCCGATGACTTTACCGGAATAACACGTGGACCTCCCCAACATAACTCGAGGACCTTTTCCGGCATAACCCGATGACTTTCCACGTATAACCCGTGGACTTCCCCGGCATAACCCGAGGACCTTTTCCGGCAAAACCCGATGACTTTCCGCCATAATCCGTCGACCTCCCCGGCATAACCCGAGGACCTTTCCCGGCATAACCCGTGGACCTCCCCGGCATAAATCGAGGACATTTTTCGGCGTAATCCGATGACTTTCCCGGCATAACCCGTGGACCTCCCTTGCATAACCCAAGGACCATTGCCGGCATAACCCGATGACTTTCCCGGCATAACCCGTGGACCTCCCCGACATAATCCGAAGACCTTTTCCGGCATAACCCGATGACTTTCTCGGCATAACCCGTGGACCTCTCCGGCATAACCCTAGGACTTTTCCGGCATAACCCGATGACTTTACCGGCATAACCCGTGGACTTCCCCGACATACCACGAGGACATTTTCCGGCATAACCTGATGACATTCCCGGCACAACCCGTGGACCTCCCTGGTTTAACCCGAGAACCTTTAACGGCATAACCCAATGACATTCCCGGCATAACCCGTGGACCTCCCCGGCATAACCCGATTAATTTCCCGGCATAACCCGTGGACCTCCCCGGCATAACCCAAGGACCTTTTTCCGGCATAACCCGATGACCTTTCTCGGTATAACCCGTGGACTTCCCCGGGATAACCCGAGGACCTTTTTTGGCATAACCTGATGACTTTCCCAGCATAACCCGTGGGCCTCCCCGACATAACCCAAGGACCTTTTCCGGCATAACCCGATGACCCTCCTCGGCATAACCCAAGGACCTTTTCTGGCATAACCTGATGGGTTCCCGTCATAACCCATGGACCTTTTCCGACATAACCCGATGACTTTCCCGGTATAACCCTAGGACTTTTTCTGGCATAACCCAATGACCATTTCCGGCATAACCCGATGACTTTCCTGGCATAACCCGTAGACCTCTCCGGCATAACCCGAGGACTTTTTCTGGCATAACTCGATGACATTCCCCGCATAACCCATGGACCTCCCCAGCATAACCCGAGGACCTATTCCGGCATAACCCGATGACTTTCCAAGCAAAACCCGTGGACCTCCCCGGCATAAGCTGAGGACCTTTTTCCGGAATAACCTGATGACCTTTCCCGGTAAAACCTGTGGACTTCCCTGGCCTAACCTGAGGACTTTTTCATCATAACCCGATGACTTTCCCGGCATATCCCGTGGGCCACTCCGGCATAACCCGATCACCTTTTCTGGCATAAACTGATGACCCTCCCTGGCATTATCCGAGTACCTTTTCTGGCATAACCCAATGACTTCGCGACATAACCCGTGGACCTCCCCGGCATAACCCGAGGACCTTTTCTGGCATAAGTCGATGGCTTCCCGTCATAACCCATAGAACTTTTCTGGCATAACTCGATGACTTTCTCGGTATAACCCGAGGACCTTTTTTGGCATAACCCGATGACCTTTTCCGGCATAACCCGATGACTTTCCTAGCATAACCCGTGGACCTCCCCGACATAACCCGAGGACCTTTTAACCCGATGACTTTCCTAGCATAACCCGTGGACCTCCCCGACATAACCCGAGGACCTTTTCCGGCATAACCTGTGGACCTACCCGTCATAACCCGAGGATCTTTCCCGGCATAACCCGAAGACCTTTCCCGGCATAACCCGATGACTTTACCGGAATAACACGTGGACCTCCCCAACATAACTCGAGGACCTTTTCCGGCATAACCCGATGACTTTCCACGTATAACCCGTGGACTTCCCCGACATAACCCGAGGACCTTATCCGGCAAAGCCCGATGACTTTCCGGTATAATCCGTGGACCTCCCCGGCATAACCCGAGGACCTTTCCCGGCATAACCCGATGACTTTCCCGGCATAACCTGTGGACCTCCCCGGCATAAATCGAGGACATTTTTCGGCGTAATCCGATGACTTTCCCGGCCTAACCCGTGGACCTCCCCAGCATAAGCTGAGGACCTTTTTCTGGCATAACGTGATGACCTTTCCCTGTATAATCTGTGGACTTCCCCGGCCTAACCCGAGGACCTTTTTCGGCATAACCCGATGACTTTCCCGGCATAACCCGTGGGCCTCCCCGGCATAACCCGATGACCTTTTCCGGCATAACCCGATGACCCTCCCAGGCATAACCCCAGGACCTTTTCTAGCATAACCCGATGACTTCCCGGCATAACCTCTGGACCTTTTTCGGCATAACGTGATAACTTTCCTGGCAAAACCCATGAACCTCCCCAGCATAACCCGAGGACCTTTTCAAGCATAACCCGATGACTTTCCCGGCATAACCTGTGGACCTCTCCGGCATAACCCGAGGACCTTTTCCGGCATAACCCGATGACTTTCCCAACATAACCCGTGGACCTCCTCGGCATAACGCGAGGACCTTTTCCAGCATAACCCGATGACTTTCCCGGCATAACCCGTGGACTTTCGTGGCATAACCTGAGGACCTTTTTCGGCATAACCCGATGACTTTCCCGGCATAACCCGTGGGTCTCCCCGGCATAACCCGTGGACCTCCCCGACATAACCCGAGGACCTTTTCCGACATAACCCTATGACTTTCCCGGCATAACCCGATGACCTTTTTCGGCATAACCCGATGACCCTCCCTAGCATAACCCGAGGACCTTTTCTGGCATAACCCGTTGACTTCCCAGCATAACCCATGGACATTATTCGGCCTAACCCGATGACTTTCCCAGCATAACCCATGGACCTCCCTGTCATAACCCGAGGACCTTTTCCGGCATAACCCGATGACTTTCCCGGCAAAACCCTTGGACCTCTCCAGCATAACCCGAGGACCTTTTCCAGCATAGTCCGATGACTTTCTCGGCATAACCCGATGACTTTCCTGGAATAATCCGTGGACCTCCCCGGCATAACCCGGGGACCTTTTCCAACATAACCCGATGACTTTCCCGACATAACCCGTGGACTTCCCCGGTATAACCTGAGGACCTTTTCCGACATAACCAGATGACTTTTCCGACATAACCCGTGGATTTCCCCGGCATAACCTGAGGACCTTTTCCGACATAACCGGATGACTTTTTCGGCATAACCCGTGGACCTCTCCGGCATAACCGGAGGACCTTTTCCAGCATAACCCGTTGAATTTCCCGGCACAACCTGTGGTCCTTTCCGACATATCCCGAGAATCTTTACCGGCATGACCTGATGACATTCCCATAATAACCTATGGACCTCCCCGGCATAACCCGAGGACCTTTTCCGGCATAACCCGATGACTTTCTAGCATAACTCGCGGACCTCCCTGGCATAACCCGAGGACCTTTTTCCGGCATAACCTTATGATTTTCCCGACATAACCCGTTTACCTCCTCGGCATAAGCTGAGAATCCTTTTCCGGTATAACCCGATGACCTTTCCCGGCACAACCCGTGGACTTCCCCGGCACAACCCGTGGACTTCCCCGGCATAACCCATGGACCTTTTTCGGCATAACCCGATGACTTTTCCAGCATAACCCGTGGGCCTCACCGGTAAAACCCGAGGACCTTTTTCGGCATAACCCGATGACCGTCCCCGGCATAACCCGAGGACCTTTTCTGGCATAACTCGATGACTTTCCTGGCATAACCCGTGGACATCCTCGGCATAACTCAGGGACCTTTTCCGGCATAACCCGATGACTATCCCGACATAACCCGTTGACCTCCCCGGCATAACCGGAGGACCTTTTTCGGCATAACCCTATGACTTTCCTGGCATACCCTGTGGACCTCCCCGTCATAACCCGAGGATCTTTCCCGGCATAACCCGAGGACCTTTCCCGGCATAACCCGATGACTTTCCCGGCATAACCCGTGGAACTCCCCGGCATAACCCGAGGACCTTTTCCGGCATAACCCGATAACTTTCTTTGCATAACTTGAGGACCTTTTCCGGCATAACACGATGAGTTTTATGCATAACCCGTGGACCTCCCCGGCATAAATCGAGGATCTTTTTCCAGCATAACCCGATGACTTTCCCAGCCTAACCCGTGGACCTCCCTGGCATAAGCCGAGGACCTTTTTCCTGAATAATCTGATGACCTTTCCCGGTATAACCTGTGGACTTCCCTAGCCTAACTCGAGGACCTTTTTTAGCATAACCCGATGACTTTCCCGGCATATCCCGTGGGCCTCCCCGGCATAACCCGATCACCTTTTTCGACATAACCTGATGACCCTCTCCAGCATAACCCGAGGACCTTTTCCGGCATAACCCGATGACTTTCCACGCATAACCCGTGGACATTTTTCGGCATAACCCGATGACTTTCCTGGCATAACCCATGGACTTCCCAGGCATAACCCGAAGACCTTTTCCGGCATAACCCGAAGACTTTCCCGGCATAACCCGTGGACCTCTCCGGCATAACCCGAGGACCTTTTCCAGCATAATCCGATGACTTTCCCGGCATAAACCGTGGACCTCCCCGGCATAACCCGGGGACCTTTTCCAGTATAACCCGATGACTTTTCCGGCATAACCCGTGGACTTTCCCGGCATAACCCATGGACCTTTTTCGGCATAACCCGATGACTTTTCCAGCATAACCTATGGGCCTCACCGGTAAAACCCGAGGACCTTTTTCGGCATAACCCGATGACCCTCCCCGGCATAACCCGAGGACCTTTTCCGGCATAACTCGATGACTTTCCTGGCATAACCCGTGGACATCCTCGGCATAACTCAGGGACCTTTTCCGGCATAACCCGATGACTTTCCCGACATAACCCGTTGACCTCCCCGGCATAACCCGAGGACCTTTTTCGGCATAACCCTATGACTTTCCTAGCATAACCTGTGGACCTCCCCGTCATAACCCGAGGATCTTTCCCGGCATAACCCGAGGACCTTTCCCGGCATAACCCGATGACTTTCCCGGCATAACCAGTGGAACTCCCCGGCAAAACCCGAGGACCTTTTCCGGCATAACCCGATGACTTTCCCTGCATAACTTGAGGACCTTTTCCGGCATAACACGATGAGTTTTATGCATAACCCGTGGACCTCCCCGGCATAAATCGAGGATCTTTTTCCAGCATAACCCGATGACTTTCCCAGCCTAACCCGTGGACCTCCCTGGCATAAGCCGAGGACCTTTTTCCTGAATAATCTGATGACCTTTCCCGGTATAACCTGTGGACTTCCCTAGCCTAACTCGAGGACCTTTTTTAGCATAACCCGATGACTTTACCGGCATATCCCGTGGGCCTCCCCGGCATAACCCGATCACCTTTTTCAGCACAACCTGATGACCCTCCCCAGCATAACCCGAGGACCTTTTCCGGCATAACCCGATGACTTTCCACGCTTAACCCGTGGACTTCCCCGGCATAACCCGAGGACCTTTTTCGGCAAAACCCGATGACTTTCCGGCATAATCCGTGGACCTCCCCGGCATAACCCGAGGACCTTTCCCGACATAACCTGATGACTTTCCCGAGATAACCTGATGACTTTCCCGGCATAACCCGTGGACCTCCCCGGCATAAACCGAGGACATTTTTCAGCGTAATCCGATGACTTTCCCGGCCTAACCCGTGGACCTCCCCAGCATAAGCTGAGGACCTTTTTCTAGCATAACGTGATGACCTTTCCCTGTATAATCTGTGGACTTCCCTGGCCTAACCCGAGGACCTTTTTCGGCAAAATCCGATGACTTTCCCGGCATAACCCGTGGGCCTCCCCGGCATAACCCGATGACCTTTTCCGGCATAACCCGATGACCCTCCCCGGCATAACCCGAGGACCTTTTCTAACATAACCCGATGACTTCCCGGCATAACCTGTGGACATTTTTCGGCATAACGTGATAACTTTCCTGGCAAAACCCATGGACCTCCCCAGCATAACCCGAGGACCTTTTCGAGCATAACCCGATGACTTTCCCGGCATAACCCGTGGACCTCTCCGGCATAACCCGAGGACCTTTTCCGGCATAACCCGATGACTTTCCCAACATAACCCGTGGACCTCCTCGGCATAACGCGAGGACCTTTTCTAGCATAACCCGATGACTTTCCCGGCATAACCCGTGGACTTTCGTGGCATAACCTGAGGACCTTTTCCGGCATAACCAGATGACTTTCCCGGCATAACCCGTGGGTCTCCCCGGCATAACCCGTGGACCTCCCCGACATAATCCGAAGACCTTTTCTGACATAACCCTATGACTTTCTCGGCATAACCCGATGACCTTTTCCGGCATAACCCGATGACCCTCCCTGGCATAACCCGAGGACCTTTTCTGGCATAACCCGTTGACTTCCCAGCATAACCCATGGACATTATTCGGCCTAACCCGATGACTTTCCCAGCATAACCCATGGACCTCCCTGTCATAACCTGAGGACCTTTTCCGGCATAACCCGATGACTTTCCCGGCAAAACCCTTGTACCTCTCCGGCATAACCCGAGGACCTTTTCCAGCATAATCCGATGACTTTCTCAGCATAACCCGATGACTTTCCTGGCATAATCCGTGGACCTCCCCGGCATAACCCGAGGACCTTTTCCAACATAACCCGATGACTTTCCCGACATAACCCGTGGACTTCCCCGGTATAACCTGAGGACCTTTTCCGACATAACCAGATGACTTTTCCGAAATAACCCGTGGATTTCCCCGGCATAACCTGAGGACCTTTTCCGACATAACCGGATGACTTTTCCAGCATAACCCGTGGACCTCTCCGGCATAACCCGAGGACCTTTTCCAGCATAACCCGTTGAATTTCCCAGCACAACCTGTGGTCCTTTCCGGCATATCCCGAGAATCATTACCGGCATGACCTGATGACATTCCCATAATAACCTATGGACCTCCCCGGCATAACCCGAGGACCTTTTCCGGCATATCCCGATGACTTTCCTAGCATAACCCGCGGACCTCCCTGGCATAACCCGAGGACCTTTTTCCGGCATAACCTTATGATTTTCCCGACATAACCCGTGTACCTCCTCGGCATAAGCTGAGAATCCTTTTCCGGTATAACCCGATGACCTTTCCCGGTACAACCCGTGGACTTCCCCGGCATAACCCATGGACCTTTTTCGGCATAACCCGATGACTTTTCCAGCATAACCCGTGGGCCTCACCGGTAAAACCCGAGGACCTTTTTCGGCATAACCCGATGACCCTCCCCGGCATAACCCGAGGACCTTTTCCGGCATAACTCGATGAATTTCCTGGCATAACCCGTGGACATCCTCGGCATAACTCAGGGACCTTTTCCGGCATAACCCGATGACTTTCCCGACATAACCCGTTGACCTCCCCGGCATAACCGGAGGACCTTTTTCGGCATAACCCTATGACTTTCCTGGAATACCCTGTGGACCTCCCCGTCATAACCCGAGGATCTTTCCCGGCATAACCCGAGGACCTTTCCCGGCATAACCCGATGACTTTCCTGGCATAACCCGTGGAACTCCCCGGCATAACCCGAGGACCTTTTCCGGCATAACCCGATGACTTTCTTTGCATAACTTGAGGACCTTTTCCGGCATAACACGATGACTTTTCTGCATAACCCGTGGACCTCCCCGGCATAAATCGAGGATCTTTTTCCAGCATAACCCGATGACTTTCCCAGCCTAACCCGTGGACCTCCCTGACATAAGCCGAGGACCTTTTTCCGGAATAATCTGATGACCTTTCCCGGTATAACCTGTGGACTTCCCTAGCCTAACTCGAGGACCTTTTTTAGCATAACCCGATGACTTTCCCGGCATATCCCGTGGGCCTCCCCGGCATAACCCGATCACCTTTTTCGACATAACCTGATGACCCTCTCCAGCATAACCCGAGGACCTTTTCCGGCATAACCCGATGACTTTCCACGCATAACCCGTGGACATTTTTCGGCATAACCCGATGACTTTCCTGGCATAACCCATGGACTTCCCAGGCATAACCCGAAGACCTTTTCCGGCATAACCCGAAGACTTTCCCGGCATAACCCGTGGACCTCTCCGGCATAACCCGAGGACCTTTTCCAGCATAATCCGATGACTTTCCCGGCATAAACCGTGGACCTCCCCGGCATAACCCGGGGACCTTTTCCAGTATAACCCGATGACTTTTCCGGTACAACCCGTGGACTTCCCCGGCATAACCCATGGACCTTTTTCGGCATAACCCGATGACTTTTCCAGCATAACCCGTGGGCCTCACCGGTAAAACCCGAGGACCTTTTTCGGCATAACCCGATGACCCTCCCCGGCATAACCCGAGGACCTTTTCCGGCATAACTCGATGACTTTCCTGGCATAACCCGTGGACATCCTCGGCATAACTTAGGGACCTTTTCCGGCATAACCCGATGACTTTCCCGACATAACCCGTTGACCTCCCCGGCATAACCCAAGGACCTTTTTCGGCATAACCCTATGACTTTCCTAGCATAACCTGTGGACCTCCCCGTCATAACCCGAGGATCTTTCCCTGCATAACCCGATGACCTTTCCCGGCATAACCCGATGACTTTCCCGGCATAACCAGTGGAACTCCCCGGAAAAACCCGAGGACCTTTTCCGGCATAATCCGATGACTTTCCCTGCATAACTTGAGGACCTTTTCCGGCATAACACGATGACTTTTCTGCATAACCCGTGGACCTCCCCGGCATAAATCGAGGATCTTTTTCCAGCATAACCCGATGACTTTCCCAGCCTAACCCGTGGACCTCCCTGGCATAAGCCGAGGACCTTTTTCCTGAATAATCTGATGACCTTTCCCGGTATAACCTGTGGACTTCCCTAGCCTAACTCGAGGACCTTTTTTAGCATAACCCGATGACTTTACCGGCATATCCCGTGGGCCTCCCCGGCATAACCCGATCACCTTTTTCGGCATAACCTGATGACCCTCCCCAGCATAACCCGAGGACCTTTTCCGGCATAACCCGATGACTTTCCACGCTTAACCCGTGGACTTCCCCGGCATAACCCGAGGACCTTTTTCGGCAAAACCCGATGACTTTCCGGCATAATCCGTGGACCTCCCCGGCATAACCCGAGGACCTTTCCCGACATAACCCGATGACTTTCCCGAGATAACCCGATGACTTTCCCAGCATAACCCGTGGACCTCCCCGGCATAAACCGAGGACATTTTTCAGCGTAATCCGATGACTTTCCCGGCCTAACCCGTGGACCTCCCCAGCATAAGCTGAGGACCTTTTTCTAGCATAACGTAATGACCTTTCCCTGTATAATTTGTGGACTTCCCTGGCCTAACCCGAGGACCTTTTTTGGCAAAACCCGATGACTTTCCCGGCATAACCCGTGGGCCTCCCCGGCATAACCCGATGACCTTTTCCGGCATAACCCGATGACCCTCCCCGGCATAACCCGAGGACCTTTTCTAACATAACCCGATGACTTCCCGGCATAACCTGTGGACATTTTTCGGCATAACGTTATAACTTTCCTGGCAAAACCCATGGACCTCCCCAACATAACCCGAGGACCTTTTCGAGCATAACCCGATGACTTTCCCGGCATAACCCGTGGACCTCTCCGGCATAACCCGAGGACCTTTTCCGGCATAACCCGATGACTTTCCCAACATAACCCGTGGACCTCCTCGGCATAACGCGAGGACCTTTTCTAGCATAACCCGATGACTTTCCCGGCATAACCCGTGGACTTTCGTGGCATAACCTGAGGACCTTTTCCGGCATAACCAGATGACTTTCCCGGCATAACCCGTGGGTCTCCCCGGCATAACCCGTGGACCTCCCCGACATAACCCGAAGACCTTTTCCGACATAACCCTATGACTTTCTCGGCATAACCCGATGACCTTTTCCGGCATAACCCGATGACCCTCCCTGGCATAACCCGAGGACCTTTTCTGGCATAACCCGTTGACTTCCCAGCATAACCCATGGACATTATTCGGCCTAACCCGATGACTTTCCCAGCATAACCCATGGACCTCCCTGTCATAACCCGAGGACCTTTTCCGGCATAACCCGATGACTTTCCCGGCAAAACCCTTGGACCTCTCCGGCATAACCCGAGGACCTTTTCCAGCATAATCCGATGACATTCTCGGCATAACCCGATGACTTTCCTGGCATAATCCGTGGACCTCCCCGGCATAACCCGAGGACCTTTTCCAACATAACCAGATGACTTTTCCGACATAACCCGTGGATTTCCCCGGCATAACCTGAGGACCTTTTCCGACATAACCGAATGACTTTTCCGGCATAACCCGTGGACCTCCCCGGCATAACCCGAGGACCTTTTCCAGTATAACCCGTTGAATTTCCCGGCACAACCTGTGGTCCTTTCCGGCATATCCCGAGAACCTTTACCGGCATGACCTGATGACATTCCCATAATAACCCATGGACCTCCCCGGCATAACCCGAGGACCTTTTCCGGCATAACCCGATGACTTTCCTAGCATAACCCGTGGACCTCCCTAGCATTACCCGAGGACCTTTTTCCGGCATAACCTGATGATTTTCCCGACATAACCCGTGTACCTCCTCGGCATAAGCTGAGAACCCTTTTCCGGTATAATCCGATGACCTTTCCCGGTACAACCCGTGGACTTCCCCGGCATAACCCATGGACCTTTTTCGGCATAACCCGATGACTTTTCCAGCATAACCCGTGGGCCTCACCGGTAAAACCCGAGGACCTTTTTCGGCATAACCCGATGACCCTCCCCGGCATAACCCGAGGACCTTTTCCGGCAAAACTCGATGACTTTCCTGGCATAACCCGTGGACATCCTCGGCATAACTCAGGGACCTTTTCCGGCATAATCCGATGACTTTCCCGACATAACCCGTTGACCTCCCCAGCATAACCCGAGGACCTTTTTCGGCATAACCCTATGACTTTCCTAGCATAACCTGTGGACCTCCCCGTCATAACCCGAGGATCTTTCCCGGCATAACCCGAGGACCTTTCCCGGCATAACCCGATGACTTTCTCGGCATAACCAGTGGAACTCCCCGGCAAAACCCGAGGACCTTTTCCGGCATAACCCGATGACTTTCCCTGCATAACTTGAGGACCTTTTCCGGCATAACACGATGACTTTTTTGCATAACCCGTGGACCTCCCCGGCATAAATCGAGGATCTTTTTCCAGCATAACCAGATGACTTTCCCAGCCTAACCCGTGGACCTCCCTGGCATAAGCCGAGGACCTTTTTCCTGAATAATCTGATGACCTTTCCCGGTATAACCTGTGGACTTCCCTAGCCTAACTCGAGGACCTTTTTTAGCATAACCCGATGACTTTCCCGGCATATCTCGTGGGCCTCCCCGGCATAACCCGATCACCTTTTTCGGCATAACCTGATGACCCTCCCTAGCATTACCCGAGGACCTTTTCTGGCATAACCCAATGACTTCCCGACATAACCCGTGGACATTTTTCGGCATAACCCGATGACTTTCCTGGCATAACCCATGGACTTCCCAGGCATAACCCGAAGACCTTTTCCGGCATAACCCGAAGACTTTCCCGGCATAACCCGTGGACCTCTCCGGCATAACCCGAGGACCTTTTCCAGCATAATCCGATGACTTTCCCGGCATAAACCGTGGACCTCCCCGGCATAACCCGGGGACCTTTTCCAGTATAACCCGATGACTTTTCCGGTATAACCCGAGGACCTTTTCCGGCATAACCCGAGGACCTTTTCCGGCATAACCTGATGACTTTCCCGGCATAACCCGTGGACCTCCCCGGCATAACCCGATGACTTTCCCGGCACAACCCGTGGACCTCCCCGGCATAACCCGTGAACCTTTACCGGCATAACTCGATGACTTTCCCGGCATAACCCGTGGACCTCCTCGCATAACGTGAGGACCTTTTTCCGGCATAACCCGATGATTTTCCTGGCATAAGCTCAGGACCTTTTTCCGGCATAACCCGATGACCTTTCCCGGTATAACCCGTGGACTTCCCCGGCATAACCTGAGTACCTTTTACTGCATAACCCAATGATTTTCCCAGCATAACCCGTGCGCCTCCCCGGCAAAACCCGAGGACCTTTTCCGGCTTAACCCGATGAACCTCCCTGGCATAACCCGAGGACCTTTTCTGGCATAACCCGATGACTTCCCGGCATAACCCGTGGATCTTTTCCGGCATAACTCGATGACTTTCCCGGCATAACCTGTGGACTTCCCAGGCATAACCCGAGGACCTTTTCCGACATAACCCGACGACTTTCCTGGCATAAACCGTGGACCTCCTCGGCATAACCTGAGGACCTTTTCCAGAATAACCCTATGACTTTCCCGGCATAACCCGTGGACCTCCCCGTCTTAACCCGAGGATCATTCCCGGTATAACCTGAGGACCTTTCCTAGCATAACCCGATGACATTCCCAGCATAACCCGTGGACCTCCCCGATATAACCCGAGGACCTTTTCTGGCATAACCCGATGACTTTTCCCGCAAAACCCGTGGACCTCCCAGACATAACCCGATGACCTTTTCCGGCATAACCCGATGACCCTCCCCGGCATAACCCGAGGACCTTTTCTAGCATAACCCGATGACTTCCCGGCATAACCTGTGGACCCTTTTCGGCATAACGTGATAACTTTCCCGGCAAAACCCATGGACCTCCCCAGCATAACCCGAGGACCTTTTCGAGCATAACCCAATGACTTTGCCGGCATAACCCGTGGACCTCTCCTGCATAACCCGAGTACCTTTTCCGGCATAACCCGATGACTTTCCCAACATAACCCGTGGACCTCCTCGGCATAACGCGAGGACCTTTTCCAGCATAACCCGATAACTTTCCCAGCATAACCCGTGGACTTCCGTGGCATAACCTGAGGACCTTTTCCGGCATAACCCGTGGGTCTCCCCGGCATAACCCGTGGACCTCCCCGGCATAACCCGAGGACCTTTTCCGACATAACCCTATGACTTTCCCGGCATAACCCGATGACCTTTTCCTTCATAACCTGATGACCCTCCCTGGCATAACCCGAGGACCTTTTCTGGCATAACCCGTTGACTTCCCAGCATAACCCGTGGACCTCTCCCGGCATAACCCGTGGACCTCTCCGGCATAACTAGAGGACCTTTTCCAGCATAATCCGATGACTTTCCCGGCGTAACCTGATGACTTTCCTGGCATAATCCGTTGACCTCCCCGGTATAACCCGAGGACCTTTTCCAACATAACCCGATGACTTTCCCGACATAACCCGTGGACTTCCCCGGTATAACCTGAGGACCTTTTCCGACATAACCGGATGACTTTTCCGGCATAACTCGTGGACCTCCACGGCATAACCCGAGGACCTTTTCCAGCATAACCTAATGAATTTCCTGGCACAACCCTTGGTCCTTTCCGGCATATCCCGAGAACCTTTACCGGCATGACCTGATGACATTCCCAGCATAACCCATGGACCTCCCTGGCATAACCTGAGGACCTTTTCCGGCATAACCCTATGACTTTCCTGGCATAACCTGTGGACTTCCCCGTTATAACACGAGGATCTTTCCCGACATAACCCGAGGACCTTTCCCGGCATAACCCGATGACTTTCGCGGCATAACCCGTGAACCTCCTCGGCATAACCCGAGGACCTTTTCCGGCATAACCCGATAACTTTCTTTGCATAACTTGAGGACCTTTTCCGGCATAACCCGATAACTTTTCTACATAACCCGTGGACCTCCCCGGCATAAACTGAGGATCTTTTTCCAGCATAACCCGATGAATTTCCCGGCCTAACCCGGGGACCTCCCCGGCATAAGCCGAGGACCTTTTTCCTGAATAATCTGATGACCTTTCCCGGTATAACCTGTGTACTTCCCTGGCCTAACCCGAGGACCTTTTTCACCATAACCCGATGACTTTCCCGGCATATCCCGTGGGCCTTCCCGTCTTAACTCGATCACCTTTTCCGGCATAACCTGATGACCCTCCCTAGCATTACCCGAGGACCTTTTCTGGCATAACCCAATGACTTCCCGACATAACCCGTGGACCTTTTTCGGCATAACCCGATGACTTTCCCGGCATAACCCATGGACTTCCCCGGCATAACCCGAGGACCTTTTCCGGCATAACTCGAGGACTTTCCCGGAATAACCCGTGGACCTCTCCGGCATAACACGAGGACCTTTTCCGGCATAATCCGATGACTTTCCCGGCATAAACCGTGGACCTCCCCGCATAACCCGAGGACCTTTTCCAGCATTACCCGATGACTTTCCCGGTATAACCCGAGAACCTTTTCCGGCATAACCCGATGACTTTCCCGGCATAACCCGAGGACCTTTTCCAGAAAAACCCGATGACTTTCCCGGAACAACCCGTGGACCTCCCCGGCATAACCCGAGAACCTTTACCGGCATAACCCGATGACTTTCCCGGCATAACCCATGGATCTCCCTGGCATAACGTGAGGACCTTTTTAGGCATAACCCGATGATTTTCCTGGCATAAGCTGAGGACCTTTTTCCGGCATAACCCGATGACCTTTCCCGGTATATCCCGTGGACTTACCCGGCATAACCCGAGTACCTTTTACAGCATAACCCAATGATTTTCCCAGCATAACCCGTGGGCCTCCCCGGTAAAACCCGAGGACCTTTTCTGGCTTAACCCGATGAACCTCCCTGGCATAACCCGAGGACCTTTTCTAGCATAACCCGATGACTTCCCGGCATAACCCGTGGACCTTTTCCGGCATAACCCGACGACTTTCCTGGCATTACCTGTGGACTTCCCCGGCATAACCCGAGGACCTTTTCCGACATAACCCAATGACTTTCCTGGCATAACCCGTGGACCTCCTCGGCATAACCTGAGGACCTTTTACGGCATAACCCTATGACTTTCCCAGCATAACCCGTGGACATTCCCGTCATAACCCGAGGATCTTTACCGGCATAACCCGAGGACCTTTCCTGGCATAACCTGATGACTTTTCCGGCATAACCCGTGGACCTCCCCGGCATAACCCGAGGACCTTTTCCGGCATAAACCGATGACTTTCCCTGCATACCCGTGGACCTCCCAGACATAACCCGCGGTCTTTTCTGGCATAACCCGATGACTTTCCCCGCATAACCCGTGGACCTCCCCGGCATAACCCGAGGACCTTTTCTGGCGTAACCCGATGACTTTCCCAGCATAACTCGAGGACCTCCCCGGCATAACCTAAGGACCTTTTCCGGCATCGATGACTTTTCCGCATAACCCGTGGACCTCCCCGGCATAAACTGATGATCTTTTTCCAGCATAACTCGATGACCTCCCCGGCATAAGCCGAGGACCTTTTTCCGGAATAACCTGATGACCTTTCCCGGTAAAACCTGTGGACTTCCCTGGCCTAACCCGAGGACTTTTTTCATCATAACCCGATGACTTTCCGGGCATATCCCGTGGGCCTCTACGGCATAACCCGATCACCTTTTCTGGCATAAACTGATGACCCTCCCTGGCATTACCCGAGTACCTTTTCTGGCATAACCCAATGACTTCCCGTCATAACCCGTGGACCTATTTCGGCATAACTCGATGACTTTCCCGGCATAACCCATGGACTTTCCCGGCATAACCCATGGACCTTTTCCGGCATAACCCGTGGACCTCTCTGGCATAACCCAAGGACCTTTTTCGGCATAATCCGATGACTTTCCCGGCATAACCAGTTGACCTCCCCGGCATAACCCGAGGACCTTTTCCAGCATAACCCAAGGACCTTTTCCAGCCTAACCCGATGACTTTCCCGGCATAACCCGAGAACCTTTTCCGGCATAACCCGAGGACTTTCCCGGCATAACCCGTGGACCTCTCCGGCTAACCCGAGGACCTTTCCCGGCATAACCTGATGACTTTCCCGGCACAACCCGTGGACCTCCCCAAAATAACCCGAGAACCTTTACCGACATAACCCGATGACATTCCCAACACAACCCGTGGACATCCCCGACATAACCCGAGAACCTTTTTCGGCATAACCCGATGACTTTCTCGGCATAACCCATGGATCTCCCTGGCATAACGTGAGGACCTTTTTTAGGCATAACCCGATGATTTTCCTTGCATAAGCTGAGGACATTTTTCCGGCATAACCCGATGACCTTTCCCGGTATATCCCGTGGACTTCCCCGGCATAACCCGAGTACCTTTTACAGCATAACCCAATGATTTTCCCAGCATAACCCGTGGGCCTCCCCGGCAAAACCCGAGGACCTTTTCTGGCTTAACCCGATGAACCTCCCTGGCATAACCTGAGGACCTTTTCTAGCATAACCCGATGACTTCCCGGCATAACCCGTGGACCTTTTCCGGCATAACCCGACGACTTTTCTGGCATTACCTGTGGACTTCCCCGGCAAAACCCGAGGACCTTTTCCGACATAACCCAATGACTTTCCTGGCATAACCCGTGGACCTCCTCGGCATAACCCGAGGACCTTTTTCGGCATAACCCTATGACTTTCCCGGCATAACCCGTGGACCTCCCCGTCATAACCCGAGGATCTTTCCCGGCATAACCCGAGGACCTTTCCTGGCATAACCCGATGACTTTCCCGGCATAACCCGTGGACCTCCCCGGCATAACCCGAGGACCTTTTGCGGCATAAACCGATGACTTTCCCTGCATAACCCGTGGACCTCCCAGACATAACCCGCGGTCTTTTTCTGGCATAACCCGATGACTTTCCCCGCATAACCCGTGGACCTCCCCGGCATAACCCGAGGATCTTTTCTGGCATAACCCGATGACTTTCCCAGCATAACCCGTGGACCTCCCCGGCATAACCTGAGGACCTTTTCCGGCATCTATGACTTTTCCGCATAACCCGTGGACCTCCCCGGCATAAACTGATGACCTTTTTCCAGCATAACTCGATGACCTCCCTGGCATAAGCCGAGGACCTTTTTCCGGAATAACCTGATGACCTTTCCCAGTAAAACCTGTGGACTTCCCTAGCCTAACCCGAGGACTTTTTTCATCATAACCCGATGACTTTCCGGGCATATCCCGTGGGCCTCTACGGCATAACCCGATCACCTTTTCTGGCATAAACTGATGACCCTCCCTGGCATTACCCGAGTACCTTTTCTGGCATAACCCAATGACTTCCCAACATAACCCGTGGACCTATTTCGGCATAACTCGATGACTTTCCCGGCATAACCCATGGACTTTCCCGGCATAACCCATGGACCTTTTCTGGCATAACCCGTGGACCTCTCCGGCATAACCCGAGGACCTTTTCCGGCATAATCCGAAGATTTTCCCGGCATAACCAGTTGACCTCCTCGGCATAACCCGAGGACCTTTTCCAGCCTAACCCAAGGACCTTTTCCAGCGTAACCCGATGACTTTCCCGGCATAACCCGAGAACCTTTTCCGGCATAACCCGAGGACTTTCCCGGCATAACCCGTGGACCTCTCCGGCTAACCCGAGGACCTTTCCCGGCATAACCTGATGACTTTCCCGACACAACCCGTGGACCACCCCAGCATAACCCGAGAACCTTTACCGGCATAACCCGATGACATTCCCAACACAACCCGTGGACATCCCCGACATAACCCGAGAACCTTTTTTGGTATAACCCGATGACTTTCCCGGCATAACCCATGGACCTCCCCGGCATAACCCGAGGACCTTTTTCCCGCATAAACCGATGATTTTCCTAGCATAAGCGGAGGACCTTTTTCCGGCATAACCCGATGACCTTTCCCGAAATAACCCGTGGACTTTCCCGGCATAACCCGAGGACCTTTTTCAGCATAACCCAATGATTTTCCAAGCATAACCCGTGGGACTCCCCGGCAAAACCCGAGGACCTTTTCCGGCTTAACCCGATGACCCTCCCTGGCATAACTCGAGGACCTTTTCTAGCATAACCTAATGACTTCCCGGCATAACCCGTGGACCTTTTCCGGCATAACCCGACGACTTTCCTGGCATTACCTGTGGACTTCCCCGGCATAATCCGAGGACCTATTCCGACATAACCCAATGACTTTCCTGGCATAACCCGTGGACCTCCTCGGCATAACCCGAGGACCTTTTCCGGCATAACCCTATGACTTTCCTGGCATAACCCGTGGACCTCCCCGTCATAACCCGAGGATCTTTCCCGGCATAACCCGAGGACATTTCCTGGCATAACCCGATAACTTTCTTGGCATAACCCGTGGACCTCTCCAGCATAACCCGAGGATCTTTCCTAGCATAAACCGATGACTTTCCCTGCATAACCTGTGGACCTCCCCGGCATAACCCGAGGACCTTTTCCGGCATAACCCGATGACTTTTCCCGCATAACCCGTGGACCTCTTCGGCATAACCCGAGGACCTTTTTCCGGCATAACACGATGACTATCCCAGTATAACCCGTGGACCTCCCCGGCATAACCTGAGGACCTTTTCCGGCATAACCCGATGACTTTTCCGCATAACCCGTGGACCTCCCCGACATAAATCGAGGACCTTTTTCCAGCATAACCCGATGACTTTCCCGGCCTAACCCGTGGACCTCCCAGGCATAAGCCGAGGACCTTTTTCCGGAATAACCTGATGACATTTCCCGGTATAACCTGTGGACTTCCTTGGCCTCACCCGAGGACCTTTTTAGCATAACCCGATGACTTTCCCGGCATATCCCGTGGGCCTCCCCGGCATAACCCGATCACCTTTTCCGGCATAACCTTATGACCCTCCCTGGCATAACCCGAGGACCTTTTCTGGCATAAACCAATGACTTCCCGACATAACCCGTGGACCTTTTTCGGCATATCCCGCTGACTTTCCCGGCATAACCCATGTACTTCCCCGGCAAAACCCGAGGACCTTTTCTGGCATAACCCGATGACTTTCCCGGCAAAACCCGTTGACCTCTCCGGCATAACCCGAGGACCTTTTCCGGCATAATCCGATGACTTTCCCGGCATAACCTGTGGACCTCCCTGGCATAACCCGAGGACCTTTTCCAGCATAACCCGATGACTTTGTCGGCATAATCCGAGGACCCTTTCTAGCATAACCCGATGACTTTCCCGGCCTAACCCGTGGACCTCCCCAGCATAACACGAGGACCTTTTCCGGCATAACCTCATGACTTTTCTGACACAACCCGTGGACCTCCACGGCATAACCCGAGAACCTTTACCGACATAACCCAATGACAATCCCAACACAACTCGTGGACCTCCCCGACATAACCCGAGAACCTTTTCCGACATAACCCGATGACTTTCCCCGACATAACCCGTGGACATCCCCGACATAACCCAAGGACCTTTTTCTGGCATAAGCTGAGGACCTTTTTCCATCATAACCCAATGACCTTTTCCGGTATAACCCGTAGACTTCCCCGGCATAACCCGAGGACCTTTTTTAGCACAACCCAATGATTTTCCCAGCATAACCCGTGGGCCTCCCCGGCAAAACCCGAGGACCTTTTCTAGCATAACCCGATGACTTCCCGGCATAACCCGTGGACCTTTTCCGGCATAACCCGATGACTTTCCCAGCATAACCGGTGGACTTCCCCGACATAACCCGAGGACCTTTTCCGGCATTACCCGATGACTTTCCTGGCATAACCCGTGGACCTCCTCGGACTAACCCGAGGACCTTTTCCGGCATAACCCTATGACATTCCCAGCATAACCCGTGGACCTCCCCGGCATAACCCGAGGACCTTTTCCGGCATAACCCGATGACTTTCCTAGCATAACCCGTGGACCTCCATGGCATAACCCGAGGACCTTTTTCCAGCATAACCTGATGATTTTCCGGCGATAACCCGTGTACCTCATCGGCATAAGCTGAGAACCTTCTTCCGGTATAACCCGATGACCTTTCTCGGTACAACCCGTGGACTTCCCCAGCATAACCCATGGACCTTTTTCAGCATAACCCGATGACTTTTCCAGCATAACCCGTGGGCCTCCCCGGTAAAACCCGAGGACCTTTTCCGGCATAACCCGATGACCCTCCCCGGCATAACCCGAGGACCTTTTCCGGCATAACCCATTGACTTTCCTGGTATAACCCGGGGACATCCTCAGCATAACTCAGGGACCTTTTCCGGCATAACCCGATGACTTTCCCGACATAACCCGTTGACCTCCCCGGCATAACCCGAGGACCTTTTCCAGCATAACCCTATGACTTTCCTGGCATTACCTGTGGACCTCCCCGTTATAACCCGAGGATCTTTCCCGACATAACCCGTGGACCTTCTCGGCATAACCCGAGGACCTTTTCCGGCATAACCCGATGACTTTCCTTGCATAACTTGAGGACCTTTTTCGGCATAACCCGATAACTTTTCTGCATAACCCGTGGACCTCCCCGGCATAAACCGAGGATCTTTTTCCAGCATAACCCGATGAATTTCCCGGCCTAACCCGTGGACCTCCCCGGCATAAGACGAGGACCATTTTCATGAATAATCTGATGACCTTTCCCGGTATAACCTGTGGACTTCCCTGGCCTAACACGAGAACCTTTTTCAGCATAACCCGATGACTTTCCCGGCCTATCCCGTGGGCCTCCCCGGCATAACCCGATCACCTTTTCCAGCATAACCTGATGACCCTCCCTAGCATTACCCGAGGACCTTTTCTGGCATAACCCAATGACTTCCCGACATAACCCATGCACCTTTTTCGGCATAACCCGATGACTTTCCCGGCATAACCCATGAACTTCCCCGGCATAACCCGATGACCTTTTCCGGCATAACTCGAGGACTTTCTTAGCATAACCCGTGGACGTCTCCGGCATAACCCGATGACCTTTTCCAGCATAATCCGATGACTTTCCCGGCATAACCCGATGACTTTCCTGGCATAATCCATGGACCTCCCCGGCATAACCCGAGGACTTTTTCCAACATAACCCGGTGACTTTCCCGACCTAACCCGTGGACTTCCCCGGCATAACCTGAGGACCTTTTCAGACATAACCGGATGACTTTTCCGGCATAACCTGTGGACCTCCCCGGCATAACCCGAGGACCTTTTCCGGCATAACCCGATGACTTTCCCGGCACAACCCGTGGACCTTCCCAACATAACCCGAGAACCTTTACCGGCATAACCCGATGACATTCCCAGCACAACCCGTGGACATACCCGGCATAACCCGAGAACCTTTTTCGGCATAACCCAATGACATTCCCGGCATAACCCGTGTACCTCCCCGGCATAACCCGAGGAACTTTTTTCCGGCATAACCCGATTAATTTCCCGGCATAACCCGTGGACCCTCCCTGGCATAACTCGAGGACCTTTTCTGGCATAACCCGATGACTTCCCGGCTTAACCCGTAGACCTTTTCCGTAATAACCCGACGACTTTCCTGACTTTACCTGTGGACTTCCCCGGCATAACCCGAGGACCTTTTCCGACATAACCCAATGACTTTCCTGGCATAACCCGTGGACCTCCTCGGCATAACCCGAGGACCTTTTCCGGCATAACCCTATGACTTTCCCGGCATAACCCGTGGACCTCCCCGTCATAACCCGAAGATCTTTCCCGGTATAACCAGAGGACTTTTCCTGGCATAACCCGATGACTTTCCCGGCATAACCCGTGGACCTCCCCGGCATAACCCGAGGACCTTTTCCGGCATAAACCGATGACTTCCCCTGCATAACCCATTGACCTCCCCGACATAACCCACGGTCCTTTTTCGGCATAACCCGATGACTTTCCCCGCATAACCCGTGGACCTCCCCAGCATAACCCGAGGACCTTTTCCGGTATAACCCGATGACTTTCCCAGTATAACCCGTGGACCTCCCTGGCATAACCTGAGGACATTTTCTGGCATAACCCGATGACTTTTCCGCATAACCCGTGGACCTCCCCGGCATAAATCGAGGATCTTTTTCCAGCATAACCCGATGACTTTCCCGGCCTAACTCGTGGACCTCCCCGGCATAAGCCGAGGACCTTTTTCCGAAATAACCTGATGACCTTTCCCGGTATAACCTGTGGACTTCCCTGGCCTAACCCGAGGACCTTTTTTAGCATAACCCGATGACTTTCCCGGCATATCCCGTGGGCCTCCCCGGCATAACCCGATCACCTTTTCCGACATAACCTAATGACCCTCCCTGGCATAACCCGAGGACCTTTTATGGCATAAACCTTTGACTTCCCGACATAACCCGTGGACCATTTTCGGCATAACCCGATGACTTTCCCGGCATAACCCATTGAATTCCCCAGCATAACCCGAGGATCTTTTCTGGCATAACCCGATGACTTTCCCGGCATAACCCGTGGACCTCTCCGGCATAACCCGAGGACCTTTTCCGGCATAATCCGATGACTTTCCCGGCATAACCTGTGGACCTCCCCGGCATAACCCGAGGACCTTTTCCAGCATAACCCGATGACTTTGCCGGCATAACCCGAGGACCTTTTCCAGCATAACCCGATGACTTTCCCGGCCTAACCCGTGGACCTCCCCGGCATAACCCGAGGACCTTTTCCGGCATAACCTAATGACTTTTCTGACACAACCCGTGGACTTCCCCGGTTTAACCCGAGAACCTTTACCAGCATAACCCGATGACAATCCCAACACAACTCGTGGACCTCCCCGGCATAACCCGAGAACCTTTTTCGACATAACCCGACGACTTTCCTAGCATAACCCGTGGACCTCCCCGACATAACCCAAGGACCTTTTTCTGGTATAATCCGATGATTATCTTGGCATAAGCTGAGGATCTTTTTCCGGCATAACCCAATGACCTTTTCCGGTATAACCCGTAGACTTCCCCGACATAACTTGAGGACCTTTTTCAGCATAACCCAATGATTTTCCTAGCATAACCCGTGGGCCTCCCCGGCAAAACCCGAGGACCTTTTCCGGCTTATCCCGATGACCCTCCTTGGCATAACCCGAGGACCTTTTCTAGCATACCCCGATGACTTCCAGGCATATCCCGTGGACCTTTTCCGGCATAACCCGATGACTTTCCCAGCATAACCGGTGGACTTCCCCGGCATAACCCGAGGACCTTTTCTGGTATTACCCGATGACTTTCCTGGCATAACCTGTGGATCTCCTCAGACTAACTTGAGGACCTTTTCCGACATAACCCTATGACTTTCTCGACATAACCCGTGTACCTCCCCGTCATAACCCGAGGATCTTTCCCGGCATAACCCGTGGACCTCCCCGGCATAACCCGAGGACCTTTTCCGGCATAACCCGATGTCTTTCCCCGCATAACCCATGGACCTCCCCGACATAATCTGCGGTGCTTTTGCGGCATAACCCGATGACTTTCCCGGCATAACCTGTGGACCTCCCCGGCATAACCCGAGGACCTTTTCCGGCATAACCTGATGACCCTCCCCGGCATAACTTGAGGACCTTTTCTGGCATAACCCAATGACTTCCCGGCATAACCCGTGGACCTTTTCGGCATAACCCGAGGACTTTCCCGGCATAACCCATGGACCTCCCCGACATAACCTGAGAACCTTTTCCGGCATAACCCGATGACTTTCTCGGCATAACCCATGGACCTTTTCGGGCATAACCCAAGGACCTTTTTCGGCATAACTTGATGACTTTTCCGGCATAACCCGATGACTTTCCCTGCATAATCCGTGGAACTCCCCGGCATAACCCGAGGACCTTTTCCAGCATAACCCGATGACTTTCCCAATATAACCCGTGGACTTCCCCGGCATAACCCGAGGACCTTTTCCAGCATAACCCGATGACTTTCCCAATATAACCCGTGGACTTCCCCGGCATAACCCGAGGACCTTTTCCGGCATAACCCAATGACTTTCCCGGCATAACCTGTGGACCTCCCCGGCATAACCCGAGGACGTTTTCCTTCATAACCCAATGACTTTCCCAGCACAATCCGTGGACTTTCCCAGCATAACCCGAGAACATTTACCGCCATAACCCGGTGACATTCCTGGCACAACCCGTGGACCTCCCTGGCATAACCCGAGGACCTTTTTCGGCATAACCCGATGACCTTTCCGGCAGAAACCCGTGGACCTCCCTGGTGTCGTGCCCCCTTTATCCTCGCGGAATCAAGTTTATGACATTTGGGAGGACAACTCATTCCCTTTTGGGAATTTGGGTTTGCTTTTGAAGTGTCGCCACCTAATGAATAAGGTGCATTAGGACACCAAGAAGGTTTGATTTGAGTAACCAGAGATTGGGTAAGGGCTTGAAATTATTCCAAGGGGAAGGTGTTAGGCACCCCTCAGAATCCACTAGTGTGGTTCCCGGCCGGACTATTATTGTGAATTTAGGTGCAAACAACATGTAGGCGAATAAAACTTCAAATAAGAGGGGATTTTCACATAATGGTTACAAACAAAATTAGAAAGAATTAAAAGGAAGCTGATTTTCTTAAAAGAAATAGTTTGAAATCTTTAGAAAAAACAAAGAAACAAAAGGGAAAAGGGGGGGTCCTAGGTTTATTAATAATATGGATCACCCACACAACATCCGGTAATCACTACTTAGTAAGGGGCTACACAAGACGTTATCGCGTGGTCATCATATCCATATCTACCCTTTCCCACCCCGTTGAGGTATTAAAGCGCGAAATGGTCTCAATTACTTATTGCATGCTATTACCCATCCCAATCCTATCAGTCCGGAGGCATTTAGGATTATTAATCCTAAGAGGGAGGGATATTAGGCTTATTTGTAGTTTCAAAAGCAAAATTCAAAGGCGACATACAAAAACATGTATAGCAAGTTGGGGAAAGCACATAATAAGTAAAAGGCTCAGATATACCCTCTGGAACAAAGAAAGCACATAATTAGCATGACTTTCACATACTGTTTATGGTCTGATTAAATACTGAATGTGAAAGAACTTAGAGGTTGAGGCAGACTGATTTAATACATATTTTAGATAAGAAGCCCGAATCAGGTCTGCATGCTGGTTGTAGCTAATAACATGGATTCAGTTTATATCTTTTATCCTAAGGCTTGCCTAAGTGTCGGACAAGTATCCTATATGCATGGTATCTATTGAATTCAGGAAAGCCATGAAATAATAAGGTCTCAAAAAAATAAACTGAGTACATGCTGGTAAAAAGGGGAAGTTAGATTATGAAAAGAAAGCGCACTTTAACGAAAGTTATAGGCTCTGAAACTGATGATACTCGTTATTACTGATTTTATATCTGACATTAAGTTAGGTGAATCAGATTCAATTAGAAACTCCTATAGGCATGCCTTCTAGGCATTACTGATTTAAAACCTTGAAGACGTAGTATAAAAATGCAGAAGACTCATTTTAAACCTATGAACATGATATCTAGATGTTGAATTCTGTTTAAGACATGATGCCCAAGTGCAATTGTATGTTTAAGTCCTATGAGCATGATATTTAGGTGTAGAAATTTGTTTAAGACCTATGAACATGATTTCTATATGAGAAAATGGATATACAAGATTCAGAAAGACTTATAGTCATATTTTCTATATGCATATTCAGAATTCAGATTGACTTATAGGCATGATTACTAGACGAGAGTAGCAGACCTATGATCATGATTTCTATATGAAAAATGGACATTCAGAATTCCCTATAGACATACTTTCTATATGCATTTGAATGTGCAGAATTCGAAAACCTATAGATGTGGTATCTATGCAGAATTCAGAATTCCTATAGACGTGGTATCTATGTGAGAATATAGAATTCAGAAATACCTATAGGCATGGCATCTATGTGAAAGTGCAGAATTCAGAAATACCTATAGGCATGGCATCTACCCTTTCCATAGATAGTTACCCGCCCTTTCACTAACCTGCCCCAAATGTTTATTACAAAATTATTACAGCCCGGAATAAAGTAAAATACATCAAAAAAATAAAAGTACAACCAAAGGAGAGCCTGATTCAGACTTCAAGTCTGAAATATGAGGTAAACCAACTCTATAAGATCAAGATCCAAAGCCTTTCTCCCATTCGAGTGTGTCAAAGTTCCCTAAGAGACTCAAAAGGACTTCGGGCAATGCTTACACCCAAATGTATTATCAGATTAGGACAAGTGCAGTGTGGAAGGGCCAGCCCTCAAGTGTCCAAGTTCAGAAGAAACTCAAGGTCCCAAGGCAAGGCTCACAAGAGGGGGCAGAACTAAAAGACTAAGAGGGAGTGCAAGTGCAGAAAAGAATTCTCAGAGAGGGAAAGGGGAAGGGAAACAACTACAAATAAGTACACATAGGGGTACAGGGGAACGGGGAGGTTGTAAAGAGCCAAGGGCAGGCTGTGGGCATACCCAGCAATGGTGAATGCTAGCACACCCATAAGCCTATTAGAACACACTATTAGAGGCTAGGATCCCAAGGGATCAAGCTTAATTCAGGGACAATAATTTTCATATTGTCATGCCATAAGCCATAACTCAAACACATAGGGGGCAGGGGTTTGGGATTCATAATAGAAACAGGCAGAAAGAAATTAGCATGCTAATTTAAGTGTTGAACTATACAGAAATAGTAAGTAGGCATGGATATAAAAGCAGTAAATAAACACATTGTCGTGGTGCTAAAGCTTAAATCAGAACATACCAGTTTCAAAGAAACAAAAAGAGAAAACAGTAGGTCTTGTAAACAGGCCATGATGCAAGCAAATAAGAGAGAATACTATTGTGTGTAAGTGTAGTTTCAGAAGAAAACTATGAGTGAGGGATCGATCCCTGTGCTAATGAAAGAGTAGTGTATATATAGTGTGGAAAATAGGCAGAAATAAGGTAAAAAACAATTAAGGGACTGGGGTATCAATTAAAAATCAATCAATACAAGATTTCCCTTAATTAAGGAAATCAGATTCAAACGGGAAAACGATTTAAGGGAAGAAATCAAATAAACATCTTGTGTGAAGCATGAAATTAATGGTAAATACATAAGAAGTTACTTAAGGGCAGAATTTTAAAATACACGGTTACATAAATAAGGTAAGAAAAATCAATTAGTAGCCAGTAAATCAAAGATCAGAGATTTTGTAATCACTGGTCCATGAGTGGACCAAGTTACAAAAACTGAGAAAAGTTTTAACTTAAGTCGAGTCACAGGGAAATCAGCCAACAAGGAAAGAAATCACTCAAGCCTATACAAAAGGAAGTCTGAACTAATCACAAATTTGAAAGCCATTTTAGAGGAAAGTTCAGCAATATAAAGAGCATACAAACATGCTAATCTGAAAGAAAATGACGTGTCATTGATAAATCAATAGATAATAGACTACAGGGGCATGGTTGTCACATAGGTTAGCGATGTAGAAGAGAAGTAGCATCAAATAGAATACAAAAGGTCCAGTGTAAAAGACCTTAGAAGAGTTTAGTGGAAATCAGAATTGCTTAAAGAGAAGAGGTTGAAAGGTTTCGAGACTCAGTTGAGAAACAAATTCAGAAACTCGAAATAGTTAGGGTTTTTGAAATTAGACGGTTTTAAGGATGAAGACACATAGCCAATGTTTTCAAACTTGGATGAACCCCAAAATATAGGGTTTTACCATCAATCGAGTGCCGAGATGAGAGGACAAGTAAGAAGAAGATAATAGTCGAAAATAGGTTCAAAGATCTCAGAAGGGAACTGGGGCTTTCGGCATGCTTTTTCAGTAACGGAAACTCATGAGAAACATAGTAAAAGAGTAACATGCAAATTACAGTAGAAGAGCTCAAAGAAACATAGTAGAAGAAGCTAATAAGAAACATAGTAGAAGAAGACTAATCAGAACACAATATGAGAAACATATAAAGAAACATGGTAGAAGAAACTAATTAAGAACACAGTGGAAGAAACTTAATAAAAAAACTCACAAAGAACACAGTAGAAGAAACGTAGTAAAACAAACACACAAAAGAAAAAGAAAATTGGAGAAGCCTCTAAATAACTCAGAAACCCTAGGTCAAAAAAATAAAGGGTTTTGAAAACATAGCTTTGAAAGAAATATCAAGAAATCGTTTAAAAACTTAGGGAAAACACGGATCTGGAACAGATCTAAAAAGATCAGAAAAACCTCAAAAGCTAGGGTTTCAGAGGAACCCAAACAGTGAGAAAGGCCTGGATCAAAGAAGGAGGAATCAAAGCCAGGCTCGAAACAGACATAGCTTGCCGGAGCAAGGCTGGAGATGGCCATAAAACTTGAATCAACGAGGCCTAGACAAAGCTTCTTCGTGGTCAGGCCATGAAACCTCAACAAACGAGCGTGTATGCACCATGGAAGGTTGGTAGGTGGTGAGACCACCATAGATTCAGGCCAGGAGATGGCCGGAGAAGATGGATGAGACTCATCGGAAAGGAGGGGGAAGGGGAAGGTTCTAGAGAACCAGAGATAGAGAGATAGAGAGAGAGTCAGTTGAGTGAGGGAAATGAGAGGGGTTTGGGGGGTCGTTTGGTTTAATTTAGGAAGGGTGAATGGTGGTCGTTGATCATTTTGATCAACGGCCTGGGTTAAATGGGGATCCGGGCGGGTTATTCAAACGGGTTGTGGGTCGGGTAGATTTAGGATTTGGGCTGGGTAATTGGGTTTGAGATTGGATTTAATTAGGGGTTCAAACCTGGCCAAAATTGAAATACAAATGGGCTATCATTTAAATAATCATTCTTCCCTTATTTATTTTATAAAAAATAGTAAAATGATTTCCATGAATAAATTAAAAGCACTAATATGATTACTAATACATAATTATCCATTAAAAATACTAAAGTTAATTTTATAAATATAAACAACATTAAATCTTAAAAAAGGCTAATGTCGCAATTACGTACAATTTAGCTTTAAAAATACTAAATAAATTTATAAAAAATATGCAAAAATTATGTTAGCTATATTTAATGTAAATATGAGAATCCAATAGATGAATCACCAAAATGATAATTTTGGGAACAATTATTGGGTTTTTCTTGCTAAAATAAGGCAATAAATTGATTTAAAAATCCTTAAAATTTAGAGAAAAAATATTAAAATCTTGGGACATATTTATATATACATATTCATGCTATTTTGAAAGTATTTAGCATATTAAAAATATACAGGGAAAAATTGGGTATCAACAGCTGCCCCTATTTACCCCGGAAGGATGAAAGAGTTGTCGGGTAAAGATATGATGGCCAATTTTGACCGAACGAAAGGGTTCGAGGAGACTTAAGCCGTACTCTGGCTTTTGAGCTACCTATATATCCCTGAATTTACAGGAATCGGGCCATATATAGTTCATGATCCGTCGGCGGAGTAGGCCTGATGGAGACTTTCAAGAACGGACGCAATATTCAGGTTGGGGTGGATGGCTGAAATCTGATAGGGATGCGGGAACTGGAGCGGGATCGCTCCTGCTGAGATGGTCATTGCTCGCCGATTTACCTGCTAATAAACAATACAAGCATATATTGTGCGTAAAATTAAAGATGATGCAAATTCACGTCGGACCATGAATGTTTGTCCTCGGACGGTTAGGATGACGTCCTTATACCATGGTGTCCTGGGCCATGAAGCGTATAATAAAGGATTCACAAGTCATGAAATGATTCTCCCGGACTATGAGAATGATGCCTCCGAACCATGATGCCTTTGAATAATGATATGCAAGAGATTAAAAAGGAAAAGAGGGGGTCCTCAGGCCATGGTATGGTGTTCTCGGGCTATGAAAATGGTGCATCCGAACAATGACGCCTTTGGACAATTTGGCGATCTTTCATCCCATGAAATGCAACAGGTGGCAATCTTTCAGCCCATGAGATGCAAATGTAGAGGTGGCGATCTTTCAGCCATGCAAATGTAGAAGTGGCGATCTTTTAGCCATGCAAACGTAAATAAGATGGCGAACTTTCAGCCAATGCAAACGTAAATAAGGTGGCGATCTTTCAGCCATGCAAATGTAGAGGTGGCGATCTTTCAACCATACAAATGTAAATAAGATCTTTCAGCCAATGCAAACGTAAATAAAGTGGCGATCTTTCAGCCCATGCAAATGTAGAGGTGGCGATCTTTCAGCCAATGCAAATGTGAATAAGGTGGCGATCTTTCGGCCATGCAAATGTAGAGGTGGTGATCTTTCAGCCAATGCAAATGTAAATAAGGTGGCGATCTTTCAGCCATGCAAATGTAGAGGTAGCGATCTTTCAGCCAATACAGATGTAAATAAGGTGGCGATCTTTCAGCCAATGCAAATGTAGAGGTGGCGATCTTTTGGCCAATGCAAATGTAAATAAGGTGGTGATCTTTCAACCATGTAAATGTAGAGGTGGCGATCTTTCAACCAATGCAAATGTAAATAAGGTGGCGATCTTTCAGCCATGCAAATGTGGAGGTAGCGATCTTTCAGCCAATGCAAATGTAAATAAGGTGGCAATCTTTTAGCCAATGAAAATGCAAAGGTGGTGATCTTTCAACCATGCAGATGGAGGTAGAGCTTAACCTCGGAAGGCAGAATGGTAGCCTTATGCAATGCAAAAATGCAGATGGAGGTAGAGGTTAACCTCATAAGGCAGAATGGTAGCCTTATGCAATGCAAAATGTAGATGGAGACAGAGCTTAGTCTCGGAAGGTAGAATGGTAGCCTTATGCAAGAAATAAAGGTAAATAATAATAGAATTTTCTTAGCTGATTGTGGATCGCGATATTGCGACTGCTGGGGATACTATATCTGTCGGGGACACTACGTGCAGATACCAGCTGTGAGTAAGTGCAACGGTTTTAAGAGTCGTATTTCTGAGCAATGTGAGTCTCGTGAGTGTATAGTATATTTGATGATTTTGCAACTCAAGTGTCTGCATCCAAAGAAAAATTGTGAGTTTTATAAATGGTGGGAGGTTAGTTCGTATCCTCGGGCTCTGCTTGACCTGCTCAGCTTGGATCTGGTGATACTGTACATATCATTGGTGTAGCGTTGCTAAACAAAGCGATTTCAGAAATAAACATGCCTGATCTTTTAAAAAATATGACATAAGTGTATAATCAAGAACAACTTTTAGATAAACCAGCGACTATGACGTGGTCCAAGACATTGCAACCTTCCTTGTTACAGAAATTTAAGGGTCCTCCTCAAAATTCTGTCCCAGTTTACTGGGTTGCTACTTCTAACTGCTGCTAGCGATGGTTGGCTGAAATTAACTTCGGAATTTTGAGGGTCCTCCTCAAAATTCTGCCCCAGTTTCCAATTGCGGGGGGAAATGAAAGTTTTGTTGAATTGTGACCGAACCCATAGGGTTGCCTACGTATCCCCTCTTAAACGGGAATCAGGTCAGGCGTAGTTCAAATAACATCCCAAAGGAAAGCATAAAGATTACACATAGTAGCGCTTGACTGCATCTAAATTAATCGGCTTTGGCTAGACTTTTCCGTCTATTTCTGCAAGTATGAGGGCTCCTCCTGTTAGAACCCGGTGAACCATGTACGGACCCTGCCAGTTGCGAGAGAATTTCCCTTTGGCTTCATCTTGATGCGGGAAAATTTTCTTTAACACCAGCTGCCCCGGTGTGAACTGTCTTGGCTTGACTCTTTTGTTGAAGGCTCTGGACATCCTGTTCTGATAAAGTTGACCATGACAAACTGCATTCATTCTCTTTCCATATATAAGAGCTAGCTGCTCGTAACGATTCTTTACCCATTCTGCATCGTCTATTTTTGCTTTCTGTATGATTTTTAATGAGCGAATTTCCACCTCGGCGGGAATGACGACTTCTGTACTATAAACCAGAATATAGGGGGTTACCCCGGTTGATGTACGGACTATGGTGCGGTATCCCAATAAAGCAAACGGTAGCTTCTCTACCACTGCTTATGCTTCTCTATCGTTTTCCTTAGTATCTTCTTGATATTCTTATTGGCGGCTTCTACTGCTCCATTCATCTAAGGTCTGTAGGCTGTAGAATTCTTGTATTTGATTTTGAAGGTTTCACACATGGCTTTCATCAGGTCACTGTTGAGATTGGAAAAATTATCAGGGATGATTGATTCCGGAATCCCGAACCGACAAACGATACGGTCACGGACGAAGTCTTCCACGACTTTCTTAATCCCTGCTTTGTAAGATGTTGCTTTGACCTATTTGGTGAAATAGTCAATTGCTACTAGGATAAACCTGTGCCCGTCGGAGGCGGCATGCTCAATTGGTCCAATAATATCCATTCCCCAGGCAGCGAACGGCCACGGTGAGCTTGTTGCAGTAAGCTCGCTTGGAGGTACCTTTATCATGTCTGCATGTATCTGACAGCGGTGTCATTTACATACATACTGGATGCAGTCCGTCTAGTCATCCAAAAGTAACCAGCACGGAGTATCTTTTTTGCTAAGACAAAACGGTTCATATGTGGTCTGCAGGTCCTAGCATGGATTTTTTCTAGTAGTTTAGATGCTTCCTTCGCGTTGACACACCTTAGTAATCCCAATTCAAGAGTCCTCCTATATAGTATTCCTCCGCTGTGAAAGAAATTATTGGACAACCTTCGAAGTGTGTGCTTCTGAGTAGTGTTCGCAAGTTCTGGGTATTCTCTGTTTGCCAAATATTCCTTGATATCATGAAACCAAGGCTTTCCATCTACTTCTTCTTCGACATGAGCACAGTAAGCTGGTTGATCATAGATCTTTACCGGAATGGGATCAATGAAGTTCTTGTCTGGATGTTGTATCATGGATGATAGGGTGGCTAATGCATCGGCGAACTCATTTTGGATTCTGGGAACATGTTGGAATTCCGTCTTTGTGAACCTCTTTCTCAATTCCTGTACATGATGCAAATAAGGGAGTATCTTGGAGTTCTTGGTTGCCCATTCTTCTCTAACCTAATGTATAAGCAAGGCTGAATCCCCCATTACTAGCAACTCTTGAATGTTCATGTCGATGGCCATTTTGAGACCTAAGATGCAGGCTTCATACTCAGCCATATTGTTGGTGCACGGGAATCTGAGTTTGGCGGACACCAGATAAAGCTAACCGGTTTCCGATACGAGGACTGCTCCTATGCCAACTCCCTTAAAGTTTGATGCTCCGTCAAAAAACATTCTCCAACCGACATGGGATTCTACAATATTTTCTCCTATGAATGATACCTCTTTGTCAGGAAAATACATTTGCAGGGGTTCGTATTCTCCATCCACGGGGTTTTCAGCAAGGTGATCTGCTAGTGCATGTCCCTTGATTGCCTTTTGAGTTACGTAGACAATGTCAAATTCACTCAACAAGATTTGCCACTTGGATAGCTTTTCAGTGGGCATGGGCTTATAGAAGATGTACTTCAAAGGATCCATCCTTGATATGAGATATGTTGTATAGGCACAGAAATAGTGCCTCAACTTCTGAGCTACCCAAGTTAAAGCATAATAGGTGCGCTCTAATAGACAATACCGAGCCTCGTACGGGGTGAACTTCTTACTGAGGTAATAGATAGCCTGTTCCTTCCTCTCTGTTTCATCATGTTGCCCCAGAACACAACCGAATGCTCCATCCAATACTGCGAGGTAGAGTAATAGAGGCCTACCTAGCTCGGGCGGGACCAAGACTGGTGATGTTGACAGGTACTCCTTGGTTCTGTCGAAGGCTTTTGGCAGTTATCAGTCCATTTGGTAGCGGCCTCCTTCTTCAATATCTTAAAGATTGGCTCACAGATAATTGTAGATTGTGCTATGAACCGGCCGATATAGTTAAGTCTCCCCAAGAAACTCATCATGTCCTTCTTGTTCTTTGGCGGTGGCAACTCTTGAATAGCTTTGACCTTTGATGGATCCAGTTCTATTCCTCGGCGACTTACAATGAACCCAAGTAGTTTTCCGGCAGAAACCCCAAATGCGCACTTCGCGGGATTCAGTTTTAGGTTATATCTTCTCAGTCTGTTGATATATCTTCTCGGTCTGTTGAAGAACTTACTCAAATCTTCCATGTGATCAGTGGCTTTCTTGGACTTGATGATAACATTGTCTACATATACTTCGATCTCATTGTGTATCATATCGTGGAAAATGGTAGTCATGGCCCTCATGTAGGAGGCCCCAACATTTTTTAATCCAAACGGCATCATCTTGTAACAGTACATCCCCCACGGCATAATGAAAGTCATTTTCTCAGCATCTTCTTCATCCATCCAGATCTGATGATACCCCGCAAAACAATCTACGAATGACTGCAACTTATGCTTAGCGCAATTGTCGATCATGATGTGTATGTTCGGCAAGGGGGAGTCATCTTTTGGACTGGCCGGTTGAGATACCGGTAGTCGACACAGACTCTGACCTTCCCGTCCTTCTTTGGTACCGGCACAATGTTGGCTAACCACGTCGGATATTCTACTACCCTGAGAACATTGGCTTTGACCTACTTAGTGACTTCTTCTTTGATTTTCAAACTCATATCAAGCTTGAACTTTCTGAGTTTTTGCTTTATCGGCGGACATGTCAGGTCAGTTGGCAGTTTGTGTGCCACAATAGATGTACTCAGACCAGTTGTGTTATCATACGACCAGGCGAATATGTCCTCATATTCCCTTAGAAATTCTGTGTACTCTTCCTTTTCTGATGGCGATAAGTGGACACTGATTCTCATTTCTTTGACATTCTTTGCATCTCCCAGGTTAACAATCTTGGTCTCGTCCAGGTTTGAAATAGGTCTATTCTCAAAATTCTCAACTTCCTTAACAATCTCTTCCGGTATTTCATCTTCCTCTGAATCTGTGTCTGTTTATTGCGTTGTCTCGTTGCATGTCACAGTCATTGGTTCATCAAGATAAGTAATAGTAATGTTGTATAAGCAAAGTAATGAGAGAGAATAATAAGAGTAAGATTTATAGGGAAAATCGAAATGTTTTGAAAAATTCCATAACTGTTTTGAACATTGAAGATCTTATTGCAAAATTTTAAAATGCAAAAGGAAAGTCAACTAGTAAAAATGAAAGATAGTTCATGATGCTTGTTCAGCCTTGCTACCCCGAGGATTTTCGGGCTCTGGTGGTTCTGATGGTCCAGTTATTGAGGCATGCTCCTCTTCTCACTGCCTATATGGAAGGGCCTTCCTCCCCCTCCTCCTCAAAAACAACATAACAATCCATATCATTGTCTTCCAGGAACAGATTCATTACTGTTGCAAATGCTTCCTCTTCTTCTAACCCATAGATAACATCGGTTGGTTGGAAAGTCTGCTTCAAATATGGTATCGGTTGCTCCAACGGATAGTAAGGACCGCGCCATGGTGGCGACCAGTTGTTGAATTCCTCCCAAGTGTACTCATATCCCAGACCGAAGGTGGTGCCATGTTTCTTTAGTTTGATAGGCTTAGCGATTCCTTGGAGGTTTTTGCCAAGTCCCTTGCCAGGTTCATATCCGCTCCAGTTCAATATGCTTTCAATTTTATTGTCCCACCATTTGTCCTTGTCGATGGAGTTGACTCGCTCTATGTGGTGATAGGTCTCCCCACCTATGTTTCTTCTGCCTCCGATTGCTGGGATGGTCTGGCGACTGTATATGGGATTGCTACCATCACCGTGAATTATCACCTCTTAGTGGTTCCACTCAAATTTCAACGCCTGATGTAGTGTTGATGCTAAGGCCCCAGCGGCATGAATCCACGGTCATTCCAACAACAAATTGTAAGATACCGACACGTATATTACTTGAAAATCAACATTGAACCCAGTAGGCCCCATTTACAAACACAGGTTGATTTCACCAATAGTGGACCTTTGGGAACCGTCGAAATCTTTGACGTTGATGGCCCCGTCCTTAATCTCATGCAGCCCCTTTCCTAATGTCCAGAGAGTTACCAACGGACAAATGTTAAGGCTGGACCCTTCATCAATTAGGACTCTGGTGATAAAATAATCTTCGCATTGCATGGTGATGTGCAACGCCTTGTTGTGACTCAACCCTTCTGGTGGCAGCTCATCTTCATGAAAAGTGATCTTGTGACTTTCCAATACTTGCCCTACCATGTTTTCCATCTCTCCTCCGGTGATGTTGCTTGGTACATATGCCTCACTTAGTACCTTTAACAGAGCATTCTTGTGTGCCTCAGAATTTTGTAGCAAAGCAAGTATGTAGATTTACGTCGGTGTTTTGTTCAGCTGGTCGATGATCGAGTATTCCTTGGCTTGTATCTTTCTCCAAAGATCATCTGGACCTGTCTCAATGATGGGTGACCGGTTGGAGGCCTGCTTGCTTGACTCAGCTAGGTGTTCCAGGGTATAGACCCTACCAGTTCTTGTCATACCCTGTGCGGCAACAGTTTCCTCGAACCTAACTTGCCTTTCCTCCTTGCCTCAGTTGTATAGTCCCATAGTATAGCCTTTGTGTGGAATGGCGTCACGGCTGACATTGCTACTGGGATCGGCGTGGTTATCTTCACCCCGAACGGAGCATGTTCCTTGGGTGGTAAAACTGCAACTTCGAATGGTGTAGGTGTATTTGTTGGTGACATAAATTTGAACTCAATCGGTGTTGGCGTCTTTGCAGAGGATGGTGCTTCAAACTCAAGTGGCATGGACATATCTACCTCGGCATCCCCAGAAGGTTGAATCTGGACTACAATCAGATTAAGGATGACTATTGGCTCCTTTGGATCGTCGCCTTCTGTGATCAAACAGATCGATCCCTTGTGGTCCCAATCATCCTCTATTTCAATCATATGAACGTATCCACTCATATGGTCTGGTAGAGGGTTATTGCAGACATTTGGAGCAGGTTCCTTTGCCACAATGATTTTTTTGTCAATCAGAGCCTGGATCTTGTCTTTTAGGGAGCGACATTCGTAGATGGTGTGTCATTTCATGCTGGAATGGTATGCACATGATTTGTTTATATTAACCCACTGAGAAGGGTTCTCGGGGGTTATAGCAGGGATAGAGGTGACATAACCAGCAGCTTTGAGCCTCTCGTACAACGGGTCAATGGGTTCGGTAATGGCTGTATATTGTTTAGAAGGTCTGCGGTCAAAATTTGGTCGAGATCTAGGGATGTTTTGGCGTGTAGGAGGTGATTGATGGTGGGATTGTTGAGCATTGTAGGCTTGGTAAACATGTGCGGGTTGGGAATATCTAGGTGAAGTAGGTTGATATGTGGGAGGTGTGGGGTTTTGAGCATTTGGGAAATTAATGTCGGGAGTGGTGAGGGAAAATGTAAGATCCGCCAGATTCCGAACCTGATCAAGTTCTTCTTGGAATTTCAGCAGCTTTTGTTCAAGTTGGGATGCACTTTCCTTGGAAACCTGAGTACCATGAGTGACCTCGACCTGTTCAGTTAAGCTCTCCTTTTTGGCGTTGTTCAAATCTTCCATCTTCCCTTTGTTCTTGCTTCTGATAGGACTAAGAAGAGGAGTGGGTAGAGGTCCCCTGGATTTCATTGAATAAGATGATATTGCCAGAGTACACGAACTAACCTTTGGGGAGGGTAATAAATAAGTAAAAACAAAAAGGTAACAAGTCAGTGAGGAATATAAGAAAATGTTGCGATATTTAAACACATAGTGCAAGAATGTAAATCGTGTCCTATTTAGGAACCTCTTTGTTCCCGAGATAGGCCTAGCGACAAGTTGATTTGGAGAACTTAGAATGCTAAATGCCTTATTTTATTGATAAAAAGTAGACGAATGCCAAATCGACCCTAAATAGCAGGAAATAAAAATATCACTAGTGGCCATTGGCCTTATTACATTTCTTAAAGCAAAAGAAAAACTTCCTATCTATTTGGTCCCTGAAGGACCTTTCCTAGACTTGGCATTTTTGGCTCCGTCGAACAGCTTTCCCAGCTCACGAAGTCCCAGCAATAGGTAGGCTCTGGCTAGATGTCCGCACTCATTTCCCTCAGCATTTTGGAAATCGTCGATCCTTTTGAGGAACTTCCTTTCTAGCTCCACTATGCCTCGCTCCAAGTGTCCCAGACGCTTGTTGGCACTGACAGCCATGTCTTTCCACTCCTCGATCAGCTTTTGGTTGGCTTCTTGTATCTCACGGTGCTCGCTTTTAAATTCCCGGATCCTTTTGCGCAGTTAATTGTATTTGACCTGTGCCTCGGCCCTCTCATCTATGATCCTGTGGCCCCTAGCAAGTTCTGGCTGACCAAACCATCGTGATTAGATTCCAACCAGCCTGAATAGTATGGAGTACAACCAGCATGGAATCTGTCTGGTTCGATAGTATCTCTTCTCATGATGATCTTGCAATGCCACATATGCTGAGCTTGGCACTTATAAGGGCTGTCATCAGCTTGGAAGTCAGCCCGGAAGTGACTCATCTTGTCTACCCTTGGTATAACCTGCTTCCTACCAGCATGTCTCATAACTCGGAGAGGAACATAAGGGTAGGTTCCTCTCATATCGATTAATATCAGAAACAACGCATCCCTAGATCGGACGATGAACTCCTCAGTAGGGAAGCACTCTAACATCCATTGTACTTGATCCTCAGTTAGATTTTCAAACAGCTCTAACCATCCCTTAGCGTCTTCTAGATGGGCGAACATGTTGGGCATGTAGTTCATTCGTTTCAGATGATGGAAAGCGATATGATCGTCCCAGTCTCTTCGCTGAATTTCCTGTCGGTATTCACCCCTTTGGAGATGCTCTATGAGCCAAAGATGAAGTAGCAAGTTGCATCCCTCACAGCGTTCGGCTCCTCGTTGACACTTCTCCATGGATCGGTATATCTCCGCATTAATCATGGGCACAATGCTGAATGGTTGCCTACCAATTCCCTCCACTATAATTTTGGTTACCATAGTTAGCCTAGTGTGGATTCTGGCTTTCTTCATTGGAAACACTATCATTCACAGGAAGAAAAACATGAAGACAAAGACCCTTTGGTGAATATGCCCCAATGATGTGAGGGAGAACTCATCAGGATAAGTACGGTAAGATTTGATGTGACCGTACCTCTCGTACAAATAATCAAAGGGAATATACGACTCTTTTAAGCATGTCAAGTCTGGATTCTTATTTAGACCCATCATTTTGAGGAAACCTCTACCCTTGCGATTTTCCGGCATTAACAAACCCGGAGTTTCCCATGGTGTACCAGCTCATCCTCCTATTTCTTCCAGTAGGGGAGTCATCTCAATGTCCTCGAAGTGGAACACAGACCTATCACAATCCCAGAACAGAGTAGCAACTTCTATGATCTTGTTGTTAGGTTGGACTTCCAGAAGAGAAGGTAGATTTCCTAGGTATTTCCGGACAAGATTCTGATCACTGGAATGAAGATCCTCCCACCAGCTTAGCAATTTCGGGTGGATGTTGGTGACCATGCCTAATTTGGGGACTTCATGCCACATATTTCTGCAGGACAAAAGGGTTAGGCCCTTACCCCCACCAGACTCGACTATTAAATATCAATAATTGGCATAAAAACATTTAGTTCTCCAAATAAATGCACAGAACGTGATGGTGTCTGTTTGGGTTTTAGGGAAACCCAGTGGACTTTGGACAAGGCTATCTTAAAGAATCATTATATGGATAACATAACTGGCTCGGCTAGTTTTGATCATGATGCATGCACAATTAAATAGAATAAGGTTTCTATGGGGTTTTAGACTAGTATCCTTGAGTGGACAACTCAAGGGGGAAAGGCACGGAACCGTCGACTACACCGTTGATTGACTGGTTTTACCACAAATATGCCTTTTTCCGGATTTAAAGGGGTGATAATATCGGAAGAGCGCAACCACTCATTATAAGCGTTGCTATGGTATTTTGTTTGGCACGAGTGGAATATGATGTTGAGCATGATTATGCAATAATTAAAGCAGGTTGTCACGTATTTTCACGTTAGGAAAGTAGTAAATACAACAGTTTTTCGTAACTTAAAGCGGTAGTAAAGGAAAGCAGTAAAGGAAAGGAATAAGGGAAAGAAACAAAAAGACAAGTCAGTTTTGCAATCGAAAAGAAAAATTGAATGTTTGAAAGAAATAAACAGATAATTGCGCATAAATAAGCATAAATTCACAATAATAGTCTGGAATGGTAAAAAGCCTAAGAATCCCCAGTAGAGTCTCCACACTGTCACGCCCACTTTTTCCTCGCGGAATCGGGTTTATGACATTTGGGAGGACAACTCATTCCCTTTTGGGAATTTGGGTTTGCATTTGAAGATTCACCAGCTAATGATTAAGGTGCATTAGGACACCAAGAGCTCATGGGGAAACAAACTAACCTTCCCCCCCCCCCTTTACAAAACTCACGATTTTTCTTTGGATGCAGGCACTCAAGTCGTAAAATCATCAGATAAATCTATACACTCATACTTCCCGGGAATACAACTCTCGGAATCATCACCTATTTACAGTTGCTATCCATACATGACATCCATAGCAGCCACAATATAGCAATCATCTATCAGCTATCATCTATCAGCTAAGAGATTTCATTACTATTCGCCTTTTATTTCCTGCATTGCATAAGGCTACCTTTTTGCCTTCCGAGGTTAAGCTCTACCTCCATCTGCATTTCTCTGCATTGCATAAGGCTACCTTTTTGCCTTCCGAGGCTATGCTCTGCCTCCATCTGCATTTTCTACATTGCATAAGGCTACTTTTCTGCCTTTCGAGGTTAAGCTCTACCTCCATCTGCATCTTCTGCATTGCATAAGGCTACCTTGAGACTAAGCTCTATCTCCATCTGCATTTTCTGCACTGCATAAGGCTACCTTTCTGCCTTCCGAGGTTAAGCTCTACCTACATTTGCATATCCTGCATTGTATAAGGCTACCTTTCTGCCTTCCGAGGTTAAGATCTACCTCCATCTGCATGGCTGAAATACCGCCACCTTATTTCTCTTGCATTGGCTGAAATATCGCCACTCTACTTCTCTTGCATGACTGAAATACCGCCATCTTATTTCTCTTGCATGGCTGAAATACAATTTGTTTAACCAAAAAAATAGAATTCTAGTCAAAGCTAGAATTTAGAAGAATGCGGGTTACTGATAATCAAAAGAATATGTAGAAGAAAGTGATTTGGGGTAACCAGAGTGTAATCAGGAGAAAAACAAGTGAATCAAAGTATATTCCAATCGTATCTTGTGTTTACAAGTGACCAGATACCTCCCTTTTATAGGTATCTTGAAGAGATGCGTTTTACCCAAATCATAATGAGGCTATTATGAATAATTAAAGACATTGAATGCTACGTTACACAATCATTGTAATCAATACAAATTCTCTAACGTATCCAGTATTTAATACCTGTCAAATTCTGTATCTGCGCTCTTTATTATGGTCAGATCCATTCCTTTTGATAAATGACTTAAATAGGTACGGGCGCTAAATCCTTCGAATTTCCTCCCGTGCCTCTTCCTTTGCCTTTGCTTGTTTCTATTGCTGCCCGTGCCTCTTGACTAATTATAATTCTTTGACTATTTGACCAGTCCACGTGTCTCAACATGTCACTTACATATATAAATGCAATTTTTCCCAATACAACTGCTACCCTTTATTTATGTCTTGCATCGGCTGAAAGATCGTCACCTTCTGCATTTTCATGGGCTGAAAGATCGCCAAATTGTCCAAAGGCGTCATTGTTCGGAGGCACCATTTTCATACCCCGAGAACGCCATGCCATGGCCTGAAGACCCCATTTTATCTTTTGCATATCATTATTCAAAGGCATCATGGTTCGGAGGCATCATCCTCATAGCCCGATAACATCATTTCATAGCTTGCGAATCCTTTATCATACGCTTCATGGCCCAGGACATCATGGTCCGAGGACGTCATCCTAACCGTCCAAAGACATCATTCACGGTCCAACGGGAACTTGCATCACGTTTAAATTTATGCATAATATATATATATATATATATATATATATATATATATATATATATATATATATGCTAGTATTGTTCATTCGCAGGTACACCGGCTAGCAACGGCTGTCTCAGCAGAAGCAATCCCGCTCTAATTTCCCGCAGCCTATCAGATAGCAGACCTATGATCATGATTTCTATGTGAAAAATGGACATTCAGAATTCCCTATAGACATGTTTTCTATATGCATTTGAATGTGCAGAATTCGAAAACCTATAGACGTGGTATCTATGCAGAATTCAGAATTCATATAAACGTGGTATCTATGTGAGAATACAGAATTCAGAAATACCTATAGGCATGGCATCTATGTGAGAGTGTAGAATTCAAAAATACCAATAGGCATGGCATCTATGTGAGAGTGCAAAATTTAGAAATACCTATAGGCATGGCATCTACCCTTTGCATAGATAGTTACCCACCGTTTCACTAACCAGCCCCAAATTTTTATTACAAAATTATTACAGCCCAGAGTAAAGTAAAATATATCAGAAAAATAAAAGTACAACCAAAGGAGAGCCTGATTCAGACTTCATGTCTGAAATATGAGGTAAACCAACTTCATAAGATCAAGATCCAAAGCCTTTCTCTCATTCGAGTGTGTCAAAGTTCCCTAAGAGCCTCAAAAGGACTTCGGGCAATGCTCACACCCAAATGTATTATCAGATTAGGACAAGTGCAGTGTGGAAAGGTCAGCCCTCAAGTGTCCAAGTTCAGAGGGAACTCAAGGTCCCAAGGCAAGGCTCACAAGAGGGGGCAGAACTTAAAGACTAAGAGAGAGTGCAAGTGCAGAAACAAAATTCTGAAAGAGGGAAAAGGGAAGGGAAACATCTACAAATAAGTACACATAGGGGTATAGGGGAACGAGGAGGTTGTAAAGAGCCAAGGGCAGGCTGTGGGCATACCCAGCAATGGTGAATGCTAGCACACCCATAAGCCTGTTAGAACATACTATTAGAGGCTAGGATCCCAAGGGATCAAGCTTAATTCAGGGACAATAATTTGCATATTGCCATGCCTTAAGTCATAGCTCAAACACATAGCGGGCAGGGGTTTGGGATTCATAATAGAAACAGGCAGAAAGAAATCAGCATGCTAATTTAAGTGTTGAACTATACATAAACAACAAGTAGGCATGGATACAAAAGCAGTAAATAAACACATTGTCGTGGTGCTAAAGCTTAAATAAGAACATACCAGTTTCAAAGAAAGAAATAGAGAAAAGCAGTAGGTCTTGTAAACAGGCCACGATGCAAGCAAATAAGATAGAATACTATTGTAGGTAAGTGTAGATTCAGAAGAAAACTATGAGTGGGGATCGATCCATGTGCTAATGAAAGAGTAGTGTATTTATAGTGTGAAAAATAGGCAGAAATAAGGTAAGAAAACAATTAAGGGACTGGGGTATCAATTAAAAATCAATCAATACAAGATTTCCCTTAATTAAGGAACTCAGATTCAAACAGGAAAACTATTTAAGGGAAGAAATCAAATAAAATCTTGTGCGAAGCATGCAATTAGGGGTAAATACATAAGAAGTTACTTAAGGGCAGAATTTTGAAATACAAAGTTACATAAATAAGGTAAGAAAAATCAATTAGTAGCCAGTAAATCAAAGATCAGAGATTTGTAATCACTGGTCCATGAGTGAACCAAGTCAGAAAAACTGAGAAAAGTTTTAACTTAAGTCGAGTCACAGGGAAATCAGCCAACAAGGAAAGAAATCAATCAAGCCTATACAGAAGGAAGTCTGAACTAATCACAAATTTGAAAGCCATTTTAAAGGGAAGTTCAACACATATAAAGAGCATACAAACATACTAAGTTGAAATAAAATGATGTGTCATTGCAAAATCAGTAGATAATAGACTATAAGGGCATGGTAGTCACATAGGTTAGCGATGTAGAAGAGAAGTAGCTTCAAATAGCATACAAAAGGTCCAGTGTAAAAGACCTTAGAAGAGTTCAGCGAAAAATCAGAATTGCTTAAAGAGACAGAGGTTGAAAGGTTTCGAAACTCAGTTAAGAAACAAATTTAGAAACTCGAAATAGTTAGGGTTTCTGAAATCAGACGGTTTTAAAGATGAAGAACAAACATATCACATAGACAATGTTCTCAAACTCGTATGAACCCCAAATTCTAGGGTTTTACCATCAATCGAGTGCCGATATTAGAGGACAAGTAAGAAGAAGATACTAGTCGAAAATAGGTTCAAAGATCTCAGAAGGGAACTGGGGCCTTCGACATGCTTTTTTAGTACGGAAACTCATGAGAAACATAGTAAAAGAGTAACATGCGAATTATAGTAGAAGAGCTGAAAGAAACATAGTAGAAGAAGCTAATAAGAAACATAGTAGAAGAAGACTAATCAAAACACAGTAGGAGAAACATATAAAGAAACATGGTAGAAGAAACTAATTAAGAACACAGTGGAAGAAACTTAATAAGAAACTCACAGAGAACACAGTAGAAGAAACATTGTAAATAAAACACACAAAAGAAAAAGAAAATTAGAGAAACCTCTAAATAACTCAGAAACCCTAGGTCGAAAAAAAAATAAAGGGTTTTGAAAACATAGCTTTGAAAGAAATATCAAGAAATCGTTTAAAAACTTAGGGAAAACACGAATCTGGAACAGATCTAAAGAGATCAGAAAAACCTCAAAAGCTAGGGTTTCAGAGGAACCCAAAAGGTGAGAAAGACCTGGATTAAAGTAGGAGGAATCGAAGCCATGCTCGAAACAGACATAGCTTGTTGGAGCAAGGCCGGAGATGGCCATAAAACATGAATCAACGACGCCTGGACGAAGATTCTTCTTGGTCAGGCCATGAAACCTCAGCAAATAAGTGTGTATGCACCATGGAAGGTTGGTAGGTGGTGAGACCACCATAGATTCAGGCCAGGAAATGGCCAGAGAAGATGGATGAGACTCATCGGAGAGGAGGGGGAAGGGGAAGTTTCTAGAGAGAATCAAAGAGAGAGAGAGATAGAGAGAGAGTCGGTTGAGTGAGGGAAATGAGAGGGGTTTGGCGGGGTCGTTTGGTTTAATTTAGAAAGGGTGAATGGTGGTCGTTGATCATTTTGATCAACGACCTGGATTAAATGGGGATCCGGGCGGGTTATTCAAACGAGTTGTGGGTCGGGTAGATTTAGGATTTGGGCTAGGTAATTGGGTTTGAGATTGGGTTTAATTAGGGGTTCAAATCTTGCCAAAATTGAAATACAAATGGGCTATCATTTAAATAATCATTTTTCCCTTATTTATTTTATAAAAAATAGTAAATGATTTCCCGGAATAAATTAAAAGCACTAAAATGATTAATAATACATAATTATCCAACTAAAAATACTGAAATTAATTTTATAAATATAAACACCATTAAATCTTAAAAAGGATAATGTCGCAATTACGTGTAATTTAGCTTTAAAAATACTAAATAAATTTATTAAAAATATGCAAAACTTATATTAGCTATATTTAATGCAAATATGAGAATCCAATAGATGAATCACCAAAATGATAATTTTGGGAGCAATTATTGGGTTTCTCTTGCTAAAATAAGGCAATAAATTGATTTAAAAATCCTTAAAATTAAGAGAAAAAATATTAAAACCTTGGGACATACTTATATATGCATATTCATGCTATTTTGAAAGTATTTTGCATATAAAAAATATATAGGAAAAAATTGGATATCAACACCCGGCATAACCCGAGGAACCTTTCCAGCATAACCCGATGACTTTTCCGGCATAACCCGTAGACCTCCCCGGCATAACCCGAGGACCTTTTTCCGACATAACCCGATGACTTTCCTGGCATAACCCGTGGACCTCTACGGCATAAGCTGAGAACCTTTCTCCGGCATAACCCGATGACCTTTCCCGGTATAACCCGTGGATTTTCCCTGCATAACCTGAGGACCTTTGTCGGCATAACCCGATGACTTTCCCAGCATAACCCGTGGGCCTCCCCGGCAAAACCCGAGGACCTTTTCCGGCATAACCCGAGGACCTTTTCTGGCATAACCCGATGACTTCCCGGCAAAACCCGAGGACCTTTTCCAGCATAACCCGATGACTTTCCTGGCATAACCCATGGACATCCTCGGCATAACCCGAGGACCTTTTCAGGCATAACCCGATGACTTTCCCCGCATAACCCGTGGACCTCCCCGGCATAACCTGAGGACCTTTTCCGGCATAACCCATGGACATCCCCAGCATAACCCGTGGACCTCCCCGTCATAACCCGAGGATCTTTCCTGGAATAACCCGAGGACCTTTCCCGGCATAACCCGTGGACCTCCCCGGCATAACCCGAGGACCTTTTCTAGCATAAACCGATGACTTTCCCTGCATAACCTGTGGACCTCCCCGGCATAACCCGAGGACCTTTTCCGGCATAACCCGATGACTTTTCCGGCATAACTCGTGGACCTCCCCGGCATAACCCGAGGACCTTTTCCGGCATAACCAGATGACTTTCCCGGCAAAACCTGTGGACCTCCCTGGCATAACCCGGGACCTTTTTCCGGCATAACCCGATGACTTTCCCGGCTTAACCCGTGGACCTCCCCAGCATAAGCCGAAGACCTTTTTCCGGCATAACCTAATGATCTTTCCCGGTATAACCTGTGGACTTCCCCGGCCTAACCCGAGGACCTTTTTGGGCATAATCCGATGACTTTCCCGGCATAATCCGTGAGCCTCCCCGGCATAACCCGATGACCTTTTTTGGCATAACCCAATGACCCTCCCCGGCATAACCCGAGGACCTTTTCTGGCATAACCCGATAACTTTTCGGCATAACCCATGGACCTTTTTTGGCATAACCCAATGACTTTCCCGGCATAACCCATGGACCTCCCCGGCATAACCCGAGGACCTTTTCCATCATAACCCGTGGACCTCCCCGGAATAACTCGAGGACCTTTTTCGGCATGACCCGAGGACCTTTTTCGGCATAACCCGATGACTTTTCCCGCATAACCCGTGGACCTTCCCGGCATAATTCGAGGACTTTTTCCGCCATAACCCGATGACTTTCCTGGTATAACCCGTGTACCTCATTGGCATAACCCGAGGACCTTTTCCGGCATAACCCGATGACTTTTCCGGCATAACCCGTGTACCTCCCCGGCATAACCCGAGGACTTTTTCCAGCATAACCCGATGACTTTTCCGGCATAACCCGTGGAGCTTTTCGGTATAACCCGATGACCTACCTCGGCATAACCTGATGACCTACCCCGGCATAACTCGAGGACCTTTCCGGCATAACTCGGTCTTTTTTCCAGCATAACTTGGTAATCTTTCCAATCTCTTTTTCCCAAGGATACACAATCCTGATTTTACTACTTTCAGAAAAGAAGTAGTTTAGATTTTTATTACAACAACTCATGAAATTTTCCTAGTGAAAATTGGGGTAGAAAAATTTCCTTCGTTTATTTGTTTTGGTGCCTGAGCAGGTTTTTACCTTGAGGCACAAGTTTCGAGACGACCAAAAGAAGAAGTCTCGATCCAGAATAAAAGAAAAAGGAACAAAAGAACAGAAGTGAAACAAAGTGCAGAAGCGGAGAAAAGGTGTGGACTGCTCAAGATATGATTGAAGTCACAATGCTTTGCATGTCCCTCCTTGATCCGAAAAGCTGAAGAAAATAAACCAGCGTTCTCAGCTAACGAGCAGCAAGATTCAGATCAAAGTCTGCATGAAGAACCAGCCAAGACTCAAGATCAAGTTTCAAAAGATTTATAGATAGGAATCTTGTAACGCGTAGTTGATAGGTTTAGTTAGTCTTTTTCATTTTTGATTTTGGTGTAATAAGGAGCTCAGCAAGCAGAAACACCAGCAACAGTAGTGAAATCATAACCATTCGGTTGTCCCAGCTACCAAAACTTCTAGAACTACACCGACTTGATTCCTTTAAAGCCAGGGATATGTACGCAACCTCCAAAGCAAGGTTTGGTCAAACTTTTTCAAAATGCTTCCAAATGGGGTTTCAAATGGGCAAAAATTGTTCGTAATTGCTCACTTTATCTTTGCCCGAAAACTCTTCATATTTCCGAGCAAAGAGGGGCAGTTGTGAGCACCTAATTTTTGCCCTACATGAAAGTAACTCCTAAAAATAGACCAAAATAATTTTAATTGATTTCTAGGATTTTTTCTTTATTTAGTTGCATTTCATGAATTTTTAATATTTTGAAATCATAGAAAAATCATAAAAATTATCACGTTTTAATTTCATGCCATCTTAGGTTCAAATTTGCATGTAGGAATTAATTTTATTAAGCACAAATCACAAAAAATTGTCATTTTTACATATTTAGATTTTAGCCTATTAAAATTAGCATTTTTCTTTAGTTTTAAGTTAATTAGTTGTTTTAATGTTAAAAATGGATAAAGAATTTTAATTTCTATAAAAATAGATTGATTTAGGATTTTAATTAATTTAATTTGAATTTAAAACCAAAGAAAAGAAAAGAAAAGAAAAAACAAGGAATTAAAGAATTGTTTGGGTCTTGTTCAAAATTGGGCCAAACACTACATTGTTTTGTCGATCCATCTCAGGACCCCTCTCTTGAATAAAACGGCACCATCACCTTTCCAAACTCAAGAATCCCTAAAGCTAAGAAACAAAAAAAACGCAGATACCCCCAAGAAGCTAAAGTTGAATAAGCAATGCCACCTTACAAGCCACACCCAAAAATGCCAGTTTGAATACCAGCCACCCTTTTTACTCACAAGCTCTCTAGTCAGTATTACCTTGAAAGTCCCTTATTATGGATCGTATAACTAACTTCTCCTACGTTGATTTCACCTTCACATACTTGTCACTAATGCGAACTAACTACAGCTGAAAGAACTTTCAATCTGGTTCACTCTAGAGCAACGCGCAGCTCGAAACATAGTTTTAAAGAAACTATGGTTGAACAAGATTAAACTGTCATTTAGCTAGAGGCGTAAAGCCTAACAATATGATAATAGGCTAGATTCTTTTAAAGATTAGTGAGTATTCATGTAATTGGAGAAAGGATTTTCTTTACATTTTTTTTCAGTTTCTTTTTGTTTCGATCCAAAGAAAATGTCCAAAAATAATGATTTTTCTATTTGTTTTCATCTTAGTTCTACTTCTTAAGAGACCCGATCAGAAAAAAAAAAAAGAATATTTTCACTTTTAGTTTCATCTCTAGCTACTCAGATCTGAAAAATCACATACAATATATTAGCTTCTTTTTCTTTTAAGTTGGATTTTGAGAAAAAGCAAGGGAGAAAAATGGGTTCCGCATGAGATTTGGTTCCTGTTTTAAGGAGTCGAGGTTCACAATCCCCTATTCGAGCTTTGGTCCATGGATTCCTGTTGATTATTCTTGTCGCTGTTCTAGCTTCAACGTTGGATTTTCTTGTAATTGCTTCTGCAGAACAGAAAATATATTGAAGAAAGCTTCTAGCCATAAGGTTCACTTTTCTTTATTTCTACTGTTGTACATTTTATTTGCTTGTTTCTGTCTTGCTTAGTTATTAACACATGATATTTTGCTTGGTTAATATTCTTTTTCTGCATTTTGATCTCCATTAGTGTTCATATATAGTTGATTCTTTATAGTTTGGTTCATTTAGTTTGGATTAAGAGAACATTCAAGTGAGCTTTAAATCATGTTTAATGGATTGTATTTTTCCATGTTTTGTGCGTCTGCATTTGGTTATTTTATTATTACGTTAATGAGAATGTTGTTTTACATTAGATATTGAGTAGGATGGATTGTTTTATTAAGTTAAGACTTTTAATAGCTCTAAATAATAATTGATTCTCTTAGTGACTATAGTAGCAGTATCATACTATTTCTTTCACCAAAATCTCTTATCCATAATTCACAACCTTGCAATAATCTCAAATTAGAATACGAAATAAATCACAAACATCGTAGCTTGCTTTAGGCGCGATTAATAAAATCATCGTGACTCTGGGTACGGTTCCCTTGGCATGGTCACGATACATAATTCCCAAATTCGGGTGTGCATTTCATGTGACTCGATCCTAACAATTTTGAACATTAATAAAATAAACATATCGCGAATCGCGGGTGCATTTCATGTAGCAGAGTTTGCGGCGTGTTTTAAAATGGCAAGTGTACGATAATCGTAACTTGTTCAAGAAATAATTCCATAAATCCTAAAAGCGGTTTAAAATAATTAAAAGCGGTTATAAAGTTTAAAAATGCACAATATGTTTTAAAACATGTATTAAATCAGATAATAGGCCAATTAATAATACTTTAAGCGATCGTGCTCGAACCACGGAACTCGGGAATGCCTAACACCTTCTCCCAAGTTAATAGAATTCCTTATCTAGAATTTCTGGTTTTGCAAACTTTTAATAAAGTCTATTTCCTTGATTTGGGATTTAAAAATAAACTGGTGACTTGGGACACCATAAAATTCTCCCAAGTGGGGACTCTGAAAATCAAATAAAATAATCTCATTTCGAATAATATCACTTTAATTGGAAAAACTCCCTTATCGGGTGGTAAAAAGGAGGTGTGACAGCGGCCTTAGGCCGATTCATCTCAAGATCGTCAGATCGGAGTCATCATTTCTTCTCCTTGCTCAAAAAGAAAAATAGCTTTGAGTGGACTCCGAAATGCCAGCACGCTTTAGAAGAGTTAAAGCGGTATCTCTCGAGCCCGCCTTTGCTCTACACTGCAAAAGAAGATGCAACGTTGTACTTATATCTGGCCGTATCCGAAGTAGCGGTAAGTGGTGTGTTGGTTCGGGAAGAACAAGGTATGCAATTCCCTGTTTATTACGTAAGTCGGACTCTAGGAGATGCTGAAACCAGGTATCTCCACTTAGAAAAATTAGATCTTGCATTAATAAGTGCGTCTGAGAAACTAAAGCCTTATTTTCAATGCCATCGTATATGTATCTTAACAACATACCCTCTTTGAAACATCTTACACAAACCCAAATTATCGGGCAGATTGGCCAAATGGGCCATCGAGCTCGGAGGGTATGATATCAAGTACCAACCTCGAACAGCTATCAAGTCCCAAATTTCGGCGGACTTCATGGCTAATTTTATGCCTACCCTTGTGCCCAAAGTTGAGAAAGAACTCTTGCTAAAAACGGGCACATCATCGGGGGTATGGACCCTATTCATCGACGGTGCCTCGAACGTCAAAGGGTCTAGGCTCGACATCGTCCTAAAACCACCTACGGGCGACATGATTAGGCAATCTATAAAAAATTCGAAACTCACTAACAACGAGGACAAGTATGAGTCTATGATTGCAGGTCTCGAGCTGGCCAGGAGCCTAGGAGCAAAAGTCATCGAAGCAACATGCGACTCCCTTCTGATAGTCAACCAAGTAAATAGGATCTTCGAGGTTCGAGAAGATAGGATGCAAAGATACTTAGACAAACTTCAAGTCACATTGCATAGCTTCAAAAAATGGATTCTGTTCCATGTTCCTCGATATCAGAACAACGAGGCCAATGCACTCGCAAACTTGAGGTCATCCATCGAAGAAGATGACATACTCCCGAGGGCTGTTGTACAGTTGTCCAAGTCATCAATTGAAGAAGGTCACGCCGAGATCAACTCAACAAGTCTAACATGGGACTGGAGGAATAAATACATCGACTATTTGAGAAACGGAAAGTTGCCCACAGACCCAAAAGAATCGAGGGCCCTTCGAGCCAAAGCAGCTCGATTTTCACTCGACGAGAATGGAACACTATATAGAAGGACCTTCGACGGACCTCTAGCAGTATGCTTGGTATCGGGGGACACCGATTATGTACTTCGTGAAATCCACGAAGGCACTTGTGGGAAATCATTCTAGCGCCGATCCTCTGGTTCGAAAAGTGATCAGAGCAGGCTATTATTGGGACAGCATGGGGAAGGACACCAAGGAATTCGTTCGAAGGTGTGACAAATGCCAAAGGTTCGCGCAAATGATTCACCAACCTGGTGAATAGTTACATTCAGTATTATCACCATGATCATTCATGAAATAAGGGATGGACATCATCGGCCCCTACCAATGGCGCCAGGTAAAGCTAGATTTATTCTGCTTATAACTGACTATTTCTCGAAATGGGTGGAAGCACAGGCCTTAAAAAAAATAAGAGAAAAAGAAGTCATTGACTTCATCTAGGACCATATCATATGCCGATTCAGGTTCCCCTTCGAGATTACATGTGATAATGGGAAGCAGTTCATAGGCAGCAAGGTGACGAAATTTCTCGAAGATCATAAAATCAAGAGGATCTTATAAATGCCCTATCACCCATGTGCAAATGGACAGGCCGAGTCCACGAACAAGACCATTATCCAAAACTTGAAAAAGAGGTTAGAAAATGCGAAGGGAAAATGGAGAGAGGTATTGCCCGAAGTATTATGGGCATTCCAAACAACTTCGAAGTCAAGCGCAGGAGAGACACCTTTCTCTTTGGTATACGGGTCCAAGGCCTTGATACCAGTCGAGGTCGGAGATCCAAGCACCAGATTCCGACATGCCACCGAGGACTCAAACATCGAAGCCATGACTATAGCCCTCGAGCTACTACATGAAAAGCGAGAGGCTGCTCTAGTCCGAATGGCCACCCAAAAATAGAGGATCGAGAGATGCTATAACAGGAGAACAAACCTCCGATACTTCAGAGTTGGGGACTTAGTCCTAAGAAAGTCACCTTCAGCACTCGAAACCCAAATGAAGGAAAGCTAGGCCAAGTTGGGAAGGACCGTACTGCGTCCTCGGAGTAGTAGGCAAAGGGTCCTACAAACTTGGCACCATGGAAGGTGAGCAACTTCTAAGCAATTGGAACATGTCGATGCTCAAATGCTATTATTGCTAAGGTATAACTTTCTCCCTTTTCGCTTTATGTCTCATACTAATTTATTACAAGTGTTCGATGGGAGATGATGAAGTACCTTTCGACTCGAAGACCTTGGGTTTTAAAGCATACGTTGCACTCTTTTTCCCTTCGATCAGGTTTTATCCCAAATGGGTTTTTACCGGCGAGGTTTTTAACAAGGCAACATCCATATGCTACCTAAGGAGAACTCGTCAAGTATTCAAGGCTTCTCTTCGATCAACCTCAAATACTGGGGGGCATCACCCCGGGATGTCACCTATGGAAGAAACCGAACTACACCTAGGAAGACCTCGATAGGGGAATGTTATATTGGGCCAAACGGTCAAATGAACCGTGTCCATATAGAATAGTCGAGCCTATAAAGGACAAAACATGTATGCATATATCAAGTAATTGAGGAAGCCCTTTGCTTATCGAAACACTTTGTGCCTCAAAGAAGTTCACTACTTTCTCATAAGACGGCTCAAAGGCCAGAAACTCTCAAACACTCAGGGACTGTCATCAACAGTCAGTTCATCGGGCCATCAAAAACTCAAAATCTTAAGACCTCGATCAGGCAACTTTGAGATTATAAGCCCTCAGTGAGGCAACATCAAATCTGTAAGACCTCAACAAGGCATGCTCGAACTCATAAGACCTCGATGAAGCAATACCAAGCTCACGAGACCTCAATGAGGAAAAACTAAGCTTGTAAGACCTTAATGAGGCAATACCGAGCTTATAAGACCTTAAAAGGGCATAACCCCGATATTAAAGCCGAGGCTATATATCAAACTTATAAGACCCCTAAAAAGGTATACCCTCGATATAGATACCAAGTCCACCACACACGGGGACTAAAGGCTACCATAAAAATATAGGCCTCCAAATACTTCGAAAATACTTCGAAAAGGACAAGTTAATCAGGCTACCCTTGGCATAAGCAAAGGAGCTTCGATAATATCAGCTCCGAACAATAAAAAGGCTTCAAAAACAATCAGCCTCCGATGAAAAAGCTTCAAAATTTAGCCTTTGAGTGAACCTTCCGAGGTACTCAGCTATCGTCACATATCGACTCATCATCGAGGTTCTCGTTTGAGCAGTCGAAGAGTCGGACGAACACAAAACATGCCAAGGCATAATCAAAAATCTTTAGCCAAAATGAGGGAAAATTAGAGACATATCGGAGGTCGCATCGACCCAATCTAAAAAGCGCCTAAGGGCTAATGCATAAGAGCCTAAGGGCCAGCCTAAAGAGCCTAAGGGCCAAAGCGTAAGAGCCTAAGGGTCGGCCTAAAAAGCCTCAGGGCTGTCTTTATTTCGATTTCGAGCAAACACTCACTCGACTATCAAGCCCAAAGGCTACCTGAGTTCGAGAAAATTCTCACTCGGGGACTGTATATAAAGCCTTAGGTCTATCTTTATTTCAAATTCAAACAAATTTTCACTCAAGGGCTACCCGATTTCGAACAAACTCTCACTCGGGGACTATTTGTAAAAGCCTAAGGGCTATCTTTATTTTCAGATGATCGAGCAAACACTCCCGGTTGCTAAGCCCAAAGGCTAGTTCGAGAAAACTCTCAATCGAGGACCATCAACGAGACCCAACTCTCACTCAATTCGGACTCAGAAGTCCCGGTGACCTAGGCTTGCATCAAATCAATCCAAGCTTAGTCATAGAAATAACAAAGGAATTTAAGAAGCATCGTATCAATCAATTAATAACCTAAGGGTTTGTTATGTTCCGGGTCCAATATTCGGACTAATCATTAGAGTCATACACTTGAATTCTTCACAAACGAAGGCAGAATGGGGCTCAACACAAATCGAAGGCGAAATGAAGAAATTCTTATATTGGTAAAAGATGTTTACAAAGACCACGAGGGGCCCTTGCACAAAAACAAAAGAAATCCTAGTCCTCAGCCGCAGTCACTTGGTCGAATGAAATTCCCTCAAGAGCTACGCCCTCGATAGCTTGACCCTCGGCACTCTGGTCATCAATGGGTTCTTCCCCCTCGGGGACTTCTTTTTCATCTCCACCGGTCTCTGAGCCACTAGTTGAATCCTCATCAAAAGTAAGCGAAGCTGCCGACTCTTCCTCTAAGGCCTTCACCTTCTCGATCTCAGCGGACAAATCGATGCCCCTACATATACATACTCGAGAGTCTGCCTCTAAGATCTTAATCGAGCACGCTCCAGGGCCTGGGTCAGCTCAAGCTCAGCCTCTTCTAATATCTTCTTAGCTCGAGCATTGGTAGCAACAACATCATCTCGATACAAGGACATGAGTGCATCGGCTTTGGACTTGGCTGCGGATAGTGCGGCAATCAATTCAGCACAGAGATCCTTATACTTACTACTATCCGCTCTTGCATCCTGAAGACAACGCTCAACCAAGGTCAACTTCCCCTGGAGGGTATCTCTCTCGGAGTCTATCTCATCCGCACGCTGCTTAAGTCCGAGAATCTCAATATCCTTGGCTCTGAGCCCCTCCCTCATCAGGACATCTTTCTTCTCAAGCTGCAAAGATCAACCCAAAGTTGATAAATGCTAAAGTCGAACAAGAATGGAAATAAGAACATGTGAAGACTGCATTACCTGCTCAGCAAGATCGGTCCGCTCTAGAGACACCGTCTCAAAATGAGCCTGAAGGTCATTAATTCTTCCTCTTTTTTGGTAAAAATAGCTCTGAGCTCGCCGGCCTATGAAGAGAGCCTCCCACACTCTTCCGCATAGGGGTCGACTCAACTTGGGACTTAGCTAAAGCCCGATTGTAAAGCGCTATAGCCTGAAAGCATAAAAGAAAACAAAATTAGGAAAATGGGGATCGAAGCTCAGAGCAAAGTCGACAAAAAGGTTACCTGTTTACGTAGCCTCTCGACCTCCTCGAAAATGAATGAGGCATTAGGCTCGGGGTTTTCTTCGACCCCAGTGAAGAATCCTTCAAATACGTCATTCCCCCCAAGGAACGCCCCCGCATCGGAAGTATCTCTATTATGGGCATCCAGCATCTCCCACGGAAAGGATGTCGGACCCGGCGGAGAATCACCCATATCAATAACCCCAGCTGGATCGATCGGGGCCTTCTCTTGCCTCCCGGGAACCTCATAGCTGGGGCCCCCTAACTCATCTACCAAACGCCCCTCAACTCGAGAAATGTTTTCGCCATCGATCGGCTCAAGGACATCACCCTCGAGAGCCTCTTCAGCCTGAGGTGGGACAACATTAGCAACTCCTGGTTTAGAAGCCTTCAGCTCAACAGCCATCGGCTCAGCAAGATCCGAAGCAGACATGCTTCCTTTTCCCCCAGGTACTAGCGGGGAATCATTTTTCTCTTCACCTCCAGCTCGGGGACTCTCTGTTGCTTCCAAAGTTAAGGCCGCTGGATCGACCTTAGGCTTTTGAGCCTTAGCCTTATTCAATTTCAAGGACTTGGTCGGAGACTTTCTTTTTCTCTTCTTCTCTTTGGTAAGTTTCGGGGCACCTGCCTCCCCGGAGGGGGTTTCCCTCATCAAAGTGGCCTCCCCCAGGCCTGCAAAAACATAAAGGGTATATACAAAAAATGAGAATACAGTCAAGGGATATCTCCTGTAAAGAGCTCAAATACGATAGGAGAAAAACCTCACCATGATTTTTAGCTTCCCATCGGGCATTGGCCAGATCGCACAACATGCTCTTAGCATACGAGCAAGTCGAATCAAGTTGGCGTACCTAGCCCGAGAGATTCTTTACCGCGCTAGGGTACCACTCAACAACTGCACCATCATAGAAAGTCAATTCAAGGGGAAGATGGTCCAAAGGAAAAAGAAAATATTTAATTGACATATTCGCTTACGGTTCATATTCCATTCCTTGGGGAATGGAATCTTTTTAGCAGGAATTAGATCCGAGGTCCTAACTCGGACAAAGCGGCTCATCCACCCTCTATCTTTTCCTTCATCGGTGCAAGCAAAAAAAGCCTTCAGGGCCCGACGTTGAAGCTTAATCAGACCACCACGATAAAGTCGGGGATGTATATCCTAATCAGATTGTCAAGGGTAAAAGGCATCCCCTTGACCATGTTCGCGAAATGCCTAATCATGTAAACAATGCACCAGAATGATGGATGGATCTGGCCGAGTGTCACCCGATATTGCCCGTAGAAATCGAGGATCACGGGGTCTATCGATGGCAAGGATGGTTCTACCGGACCTAGGATAAAAGGATATATGTATATGCTAAGGAAACTAGGTTTGTGTTTTGTCACATCTTTCTCCCGAGAAAGAATCTCCACTTGCACTGCATCTCCCCAGCGGCAATCTGCTTTGACCTTCCCAATGACAGTTATCAGGCTAATATACCGGGACATAGGTTCGCATCGCCCCGGTTTCGAAGAAGGCTTGTCAACCGTGAAATCGGAGGATGTTTCACAGGGTCCAGGGATGCACTCTTCAAGTCGAGGGGGTACTATGGTCTTATCCTTAGACGAGCGTGAAGATGAAGAAGCTTTGTCATCTTGGGAAATGGTTGTAGAAATCTTCACCATTTTTACTGAAAGATCTCAGAGGAAAAGAGAAAAACTGGTTAGGAGACGAACACAAGAAAGAAGTGAGAAGATCTGTTGAAAGTTTGGAGATATGATGAAGAGTAAGGAGAGAAGGATTGGAGAATTTATAGGGGCCAGTAGTGCGCGTTGGGAAAAGCCAAAGGATGGCCAACCGTCGTAATCAATTCGAGGCTTTTCAAGAGCCGTACGAATGCGACTGTTGAACATCCTTTTTCTTGTCACACTAACTGCTCACGTGACATAATTGACGTAACAATGGAGGCATTAAAGAGTTGAAGAATTCAAATTGTTCCTTGTTATTTGATTCCAAGGAACGCGGGGACTATCTGTATACGGTCAAAATCAAGGAAGGTCGATTTTGAGGCTTTTATAGTATCTCGAGCCTGGCCTCGATAGGCTCGGAGCACGATCCAGGGCTCGCCCCTAAAGCACTCGCCTCGAGAGGGTATATTGAAGTCTCATCATAGCATACCTCGAGGCAGCATGAAAATCGACGACCATCATGGAAAGGCGGGAAATTCCCAAGGGCACGTGATCGAAACTGACAGGGCCTGCAAGAATAGGACAAATCAGCACTGAGCCATAATACAGCTGTATCAACGACATTTCCCCCTCATCAGGAGATATGTACTATGCTGGGATTCCTCCCCCTTCCTATATAAAGGGGACCCTTGTCATTTTGAAAGGGGGACACAACATATTGAATACAATACAACATTCTCTGCTCTTTTCTTAAACAATTGTTTTACACATTTATTGCTCATTGTCACACCTCCTTTTTACACACCCGAGGGTAATATAAGGGAGTTTTTCCACTTTAAGTGACATTATTCGAAATGAGATTATTTATTCAATTCTTAGAGTCGCCACTTGGAATATTTTAATTGGTGTCCCAATTCACCAGGTTATTTTAAATCCCAAATCGAGGAAATTTCGATATTCCCTTCGAAGTCTGCGAACCAGAAATTCTGAATAAGGAAGGATGTTAGGCACTCCTGAATTCCGTGGTTCTAGCACGGTCGCTTAAACTATCATAATTGGCCTATTATCTGATTTTAATACATGTTTTAGCCTATGATATATTTTAACTTATTAAACCGCTTTTAGTTATTTTTAGGGAGATTCAATGTCATCTAAAACACGTCTTGAACCACGTCACATGAAATGCACCTGCGGTCCACGACACATTTTATCTAACGTCGTTGAGATTTGGATTTGGGTCACATGAAATGCACACCCGAGTTTAGGAATTAATTTTTTAAAATAGCGCGCCTAAAGTAACTACGCACTTTCAAATTTGCGAGGGCCATGGAAAATTCAACTAAATGGTGTAAGCACGTGATTTTTGCCCTATATGAGAATTACTCCCAAAAAATTCAAAAATAAAATGATTTTTCTTTGGTGTGCAATTTTGTGATATTTTGTGATATTTTTGAATAATTATTTGTATTTGTCTGTGCGTGTTTATTTGCTAAATTAATAAAAAATACAAAAATATGTCGCATTTTGCATGTAGGATTTAATTCTACAATTTTTAGTAATTAAATTTGTTTTACAAAAATTAAAAATTACAAAAATAGGCATCGTTTGCATTTTTAGCATTTAATGTCCAAATATACAATTTCATGCTTAATTATTATTTAATTGTGTGTTAATTGATATTGGGAGTTAATTTGCGCTTTTATAACTTAATTTAGTTCTTAATAATAGTTTAAGTATTTTTATAATTTAGTTTTAGAAAAATAAAAGAAGAAAAGAGAGCGAAAATATAAAGAAAAGTCGGAATTGGGCCTCTTCTTCAATTTCAAGCCACAGGCCCAAAAAATGGCCCAATCTTCCCTACGACCCAGTCCATTTCGAACTGGGTCGACCCAGTCCATAACCCAAAAGACCCAAACCCCTTTGTCTTACATTTTACAAAAACAAAACAAAAATTAAAAGAAGAAAACCCTAAAAACACTAAACCAATCCGCCCCCACCCCTCCTATCTTCTTCTTCTTCCTCAAGCTTCTCCACCTCCCATGGCGTCGTCCAGACCTTCGACCAAATAGTCCCCTCCCTCGTCGTCGTTGTCCGTCGTCAACACCACCCTAAACAAACAACCATGGACGCCTGAACCGCCGGACCGCCCCGTCGCTGCCCTCGTCATCCAAACATCGACCAGCTGCTTCCCGTTCCACCTTCTTCTTCACTTCCAGCTGCTTCCGTTCATCACTTCTCCTTTGTCCAAAACCAGTAACGCCCAAACACCACAGTTCCAACAACCACCCAACCCAGCTCCTTCCATCGCGTCATCACTGTCCATCGCCTTCTGTCGCGTCTCCGCTGCTTCCATGGCCAAGTTCATAGTCCAGTTCGAAGCCCCCCCAGCTGCCACGTCTTTGCTGTTCGTCGACCTCCCATATGGGTCTGTTTTGAAACCTCGTTGTTGTTGTTGCTTCAGTTGCTTCGTAGGTTCATGTTCGTCGTCGTCTGCTCGTGTTAGTCATCGTTGGTTCGAGCTTTGGTCGAGGCTCGTCAAGTTCGTTGTTTGTTTGGTCGTTGTTCGTCATTTCAATCCGGTTAGTAGTTTTTGAATTTTATTTCGTCTGTTATTTTGTTTTGATATTTTTCGAATCTAAAATCGGCGAATGTTTGCTTTGTTCATATCTATGGTTAGATATTTGATTTTTTGGTTTTGTTCATGTTCATGTTGTTTGTTAAATTAATTTTCAGATTTCAAAATAGAAGTTTAATTAGTTGTTTGCATATTCATTCATGTTTGTATTATTGTTTAAGTGAATATTTGTTAGTATGATGTTTGTTAGATTCAAATTAAAATTTAATTAACTATTTCTTCAATTTGTTTCATGAGTTTATGTATTGTTAGAAATTGTTAATATTGTTAAGTTCAAGCTTAAGTTCATAATTGTTTATTCGTTGATCTTGTCATTTGCCTAAAAGAATTTAGTTGTAATAAGGGAAGTATGTTGGTTTTTAATCATTTGAATCCGTCGTTTTTATTTTTAGATTTAATTCATGTTCATATCATGTTTGTTTGATCTTGAATCCGAAATGTGTATAGTTTGATTTCTTGTTTACCATTTATGATTATTTCTTGAATTGGTCTCATAATCTTGTTTAAAGTTTAATATAAGAATTGTTTGTTGTAATGTTGTTAGAATTGATTTTAAGTTCAATATTATTGAATTTAGAAATCAAAATATACTTGTTTGTTGTTGTTGTTGAATCCGAAAATAGGATTGTTTGTTGCTAAAATATTATTCAATCAAATTTTAGTTGTTCTTTGTTGTTCAATTTGTGTTCATGTGATTTGTTATTGAAATGTTGAAGAAATCATGTTCATGAAATTTGTTGTTTGAACATTGTTAGAAATTAATCATATTGCCTATATTTTGGTTAAAGTTTGATTAATTGATGTGTTATAGCTGATGGGTAGTTTGGTAATTTGTAGTACATTCAGGGGTAGTTTGGTAATTTTCAGTAAGGTCGGAGGGGTAGTTTAGGAATTGTACATTTTGTAATTGTTTATTTGAAGCATGAGGGACAAAATAAAATGGGGTGGGTTGTGATATGGTTATTTAATATAAAGGGGGGACAAGACAAAATTTAGTGGGGGGAATCTTGCATTATTTTATGTTAGGCATGGGGGACAAAATATAATGGGGTGGTGTGATATGTTTATTTAATGTAATGGGGATGAGTGGGAAGATAATGGGTTTGGTAGAGAAAAAGTATTGGTTTTAATTAATTGAAAGATTTATGGGATGGGTTATATATATGAAGTCTTGAAATCAGATTTAAAGGGAGATAGAAAAAATACACAGATACGGAAAACAGAAAGAGAAAAAAACGAGAGAGAGAAACAAATCTGAAAATAAGAGAGAGAAAAGGGCTGAACATTCAAGAGAAAGAAAATTCCGAAAAATATTTAAGCTTTCAAAATAAAAATAAAAACTAAAAAATATTCTGCTTTCTTTCTTTGTTTGAAATTAGTATTAATGGTTGTTGTTTCATTCAAAGCTTAAAGCTTTTGTTTTTGGGATTACTACTCCACCGGTCAGTTACTGAGTTGTTACTGTTGCTGGGCAGTTGTTGTTGTTGCACTGTTATTACTGTTGCTGATTTTCATCTTCATTTTCTTTTGCTTCCAATATCAGGTACAACATGGCAAGTAAATGAAGTTTGGAATTATAAGGATGTCCTCTACTCATTTAAATTTTATTAGTTTAAGTTTCAGTTTTGTTTTAGTTGGTTAATATAGTATTAAATCAATTGGTAGATTAGTTCTCTTTCTTAATAACAAATGGCTTAGTTATTTTAGGAACGCGATCAACTCATTTCTTTTAATATATGAAATAATGTCAATGATTTTTTTTACAAAATATAGAGTTAAGTGTTTGCAAATATTCGCATAGGCAGAGAATAAGAATTGGTTTATTTATCTCAAACTCAATCTTCTTAAGCAAAATTAACCAAACAATTATAACATCGGACTGAAAACAAGTGGTGTAAAAGAAAGATGAGATTTATAGATTGTATCATTTTAAGTCAAAAAATGTGTAAATAGCGTTTGCTCCAAATATAACAATGAAAATTCTTCAAAAAATATTACTTCATTTATTAAATCAATTGTTTTCCTAAGTTTTATACGCAATTCGCTTTTTGGGTAGATAAATATTGTATTTACCATAAAAAATGGTAGTATTAATCACACGTTGTTTATTTTTTATTTTATTTTATTTTTTACTCTTTAAACTCATGGTTTTTGAGGAATATAATTCACACGTAAAAATATAATTTGCGGTCAACACTTAATGAATTGTGAATTCTTTTCAAGGAATTTAGAAGCATCTCAAATAGTGATTTCTCATGACTCTTACATTTAAAAATAGATGGATGCAATAAACATTTGTAGAGAATTTATATTACTGTCAAGAATATTTGCATAATTAAGGATGCGTTCGTGTGACTTGATTATACTTCTAAAGGCGATTCGGATTATGCGTTCGCGCAACTTCGAGCAAATTTTTATTAAAAAGAGATTCGTCGGAGGATCTTAAATTAATTTCATAAAACCCGAGATGTGCGGTTCACTACTTAATCATACAAAAAGTGCGAATGTTCTTGATTTTATTTAAAACACAATTTCGAAAAAATAATTATTTTATAATAAATATCTTATCAATATCATTGTGTACACGTATGCGTGACACGATTTTTCACGTTAAAAAAAATATAATATATAAAACAAATACACGTATGCGTGATTCGATTCGAAGAAGGGTCATTAATTGTAAACAATCTAAACAGAAGCGATAATAAAATCATGCAATAAAAAATGTAAAATCGAGATAATTAAGCCAAGAATAAAAACAGTTAAGCGACCGTGCTAGAACCACGGAATTCGGAAATGCCTAACACCTTCTTCCGAATTAACAGAATTCCTTACTCAGGATTTCTGGTTCGCAGAATAATAAACAGAGTCATATTCTCCTCGATTCAGGGATTAAAATTGGTGACTTGGGACGCCTTAAAATTCCCAAGTGGCGACTCTGAAACAAACAAACAAATCCCGTTTCGACTGTCCTTTAATTGGAGAAAACTCCCTTGTACCCCCGCGGGGGCGGAAAAAGGAGGTGTGACAAATGGCACGCCTCGATTTTTAAGGATTAAAATTAATTAAGTGTGGGTCATGCGTTTTGAGATTTTATTTGGCATGGCACACCTTAAATTATTCTAATCAAGGGATCATAGTTTTAATTTAGAGGGCCATAAATTAAATGTTGTTTAATATAGCACACCCCAACTAATTTTAAGAGTCTAATTAATTTAAGAAGACTTAAAAGCATTCTAATTAATTTAGGTCAATGCTCAACTTAACTCATTAAACAGAAGGACTAACACTACATGAGGTCCAGTCTATTGTATTCCAAAGCCTGGGCCTGACATGAGGCCCAATAGCCTACCAAAGTTGCAAGGCCGCAAAGTTGCCGATTTCTCAATAGCTTAGTTCAGGCCCCAAAGGATCCCAACCCTGATGACAGACCAGCGTCGCAGAATTGAGACTCAAGATCGAGTCTCTTCATAGCACAAGAGAGAGCACGCATTTGGACTCAAAATTACAAACTGATCCAATATCAAATTTCAACCAAATGAAGCAACAAGGTAAAGGGGGGAAACATCACTAAACCAAAGCATCATTTTAAAAAAAAATCATTGCTTGAATTCAATTACACTAATGACACCCATTGCACAGTATGCCACTTTAATTTAAAATTCCAAGCTAACTTAAAACCATAACAGGAGAGTGTGAACCTTAATTAAAACTCATATTATCAGAACCTGGAGCGATTGACATAGACAAACTTGATTTTAAACATTAAGTCCAATAACATCACCTCAAACACAAACCATGGGAACATAGATTCAATATGGAATCCAATTTAAATATACTAACTCCTAGCTTAGGAACCATTCAGTGGTCAATTCCATGAAAGAAAAGGGTTATTTGTGTACCACAAACATGCTATCACAGTCCAAATGAAATTTCAAATGCATTCCAAATCACACTATTTAACATGGCTGAATGCAGGATTTTGCTACTGATTCGACTAAGCAGGTTTTCATCAAGTTTCATCATGACAGTCCAAACTCAAATACAATGATAAGAGTTCAATTGTCAAAACCCAACATCTAGCTATAAGATCCTTGATAGAAAATTAAATTTCCCACTAAGTACAAACCAAATACAGCTCTTAGAAAAGTATTGTCAGCAGCCAACAGAATACAATACACCAAATACTCAGAAAAATGTAATTCAAAAAAAAGTAAAGTTAAGCTATGAACAAAACAAGTTGAGGCTATGCTTAAAGCTCCATATTTCCATTTTTTGTAGTTCGAATCAAGTCTCACATTAGGTAGGATTCAGAAACATGTACCTGAATACATCAAAATATATCAGAAATACAGCCCGAGATTAGGAGGAAGCAGCAGTAGCAGAAAACAGCAATGTAACAGTGCAGAAATAGCAACTCAAACCAAGCTTTTTAAAACCCCAAACTCAAGCCATTTTTCAATCAGCGAGACCAAACAAAACCCAGCTAATTGATTTGGAACTTTCAGAAATTCTAATGAACCAAAAGGAAGCAAAAACCAGAAACCAGAAACCAAGTTTTTCAGCAAAATTTCAGTGTTTTAGAGCTTGAAAGAGGTCCAGCCGTTTTCTAGCTTTTTTCAATGTTTTTTCAGTCTCTGAATTTCTAAAATTTGCCTTGAAAATGAAGCTACAATACCTTTATAGGCAAGTCTTAGGGCAGCAGAAAATAGTTTAATTTTGCTTTTCAATCCTTTTGGAATTTTCGTTTTTGCTAATGTACCCTTAGTTTAAAATCAGTTTTTCAGAGTTAGTCCCCATCACACCTTCTAGGCAGCTTCCCAATTCAGTTATAAAAGATTCTCTATCCTAAATTTCCTAATCTAACCCTTAGAAATCCTGTTTTTACTTTAGTGAACCAAACGGGTCAAATGGAGCCAAAGGTCAGCCGAACATGGGCTCAATTTTGTCCCATGAACTTAAACCAATCTCCAGAAGTGGGGTCTAAAATGGCCTCAAATCCCAAACAACAAGAATGATCCAAACCAGATCAGTAATTTATGCCAAGTAGAAGAAAACACTTAAACAATTTCCAAAACTAAAACCTAAACTAAGTGACTGATTAATAACACAAATAGGTATGAAATTAACTAAGTTATTAAATCAAAACAACCTAATTAAATTAAACTATGTGACTAGAACAAAAGGCAAAATCAGAGGTTAAAGCATGGCATTAATAAAACTAAAATAAACCACTGAAAATCAGAGAACAAACTTTTAAGATTTGAAAAAGAAAATTGAACACAAAATTAATCTAAAGGGAACCTGGGTTCAGGACCTTGCTCAAATACCATTCAAAGTAAAAGAAACTAACTAAAGAAAGGGAGAGGAAAAGAAGAGGAATAAGACGGTGAAACAACAAGAACGGACAAAGAGATGAAGAAAAACTCACCGATTAAACTCGAAATAAACTGGAGACATTCTGATTTAACCCAAAATAATGTCAATCGCTTGTTCTTTGTCAAGAACAAACGAACATCATTGTTCTGTGATAAACCAAGCCTTGAACACTCAGGAAATTCGGAGAAATAGCCTTGCATGCGCAGATTTAATTTTGGCTTTTAGGGCCTGAACTCATATTTAAGATTCGATGAAGATTAAGGTGATTCGAGAGAAACCAGTTAAAGATTGGGAGAGAGGGAGCCATGGGGATTTCATGGTGTTGATTTGGGACGGGTTAGAGGCGGCACCGCCGGCTTGAGGTGGTGGAGAATTGAGGCGGCGCTAGGGTTTAGGCTAATCTCTGAAGATGGGAGATGAGGAGTGAGGATGTAACCGGGGGGTCAGGCGGTTCGGACAGTTATATATTGTCACACACCCTAGTTCTCGACCGTTCGATTGAGAGAGATCAAAGGCTGGGATTGGGGATCAAAATACGGGGTCGTTTGGTCCTTGGTGGGGTTTGGATCGGGTATCACGTGGGTTTTGGGCCAATTTTGACCGGGTAAAGGGGGTTTGAACACTTGGGCTAGGGAATTGAATTAAAAGAGCCCAAAATCCTATTCTTTGTTTCCTTTTTCTTTTCTTTTTCAATTTCTAATTTTTTTTCTTTTCAAAAATAAAAATAAAATCTAAATTAATTCTTAAAACTAAATTAACCTATCAAAAATATTAATTACTCAAGCATAGTATTTACAAAAATTAATTAACTCCTAATTTAAAAGAAAAGGCTATAAAATTCGAAATTAAAGGGTGAAAATGCAACATGAACTATTTTTTGTGATTTTTTCATTTTTGTAAAACAAACTATTTATTAATTAATATAAAAATGTAAAATTAAATCCTAAATACAAATGCAATGTATTTTTTTATGAATTAAAAAGATTAAACATGAACACAAAAATGCAAACAATCAGAAAAATTCTATAATAATTCCTAAAATAACAAATAATTAAAAGGAAAGATCTAATTTTTTGGAATTATGTAGAAGTAATTCATGCGAGGCAAAAATCATGTGCTCACACTCATTATTAACCGCAAAAGGCCATCTTTGAGGCCTCCATTATCGTTGTTTCTTCATCAACAGCTCACTACCAACCACCCTAAATAGGCCTCGAAGCCTTTGTTCCAGCTAGCTCAAGGCTCGGTTCTGTGATAGTTTTGGTTCGCATTTCTTATTTTCTTTACTTACTCTTAGCACCTATTGTCTAACAACTAGTACAAAAATAAATCACGTATTTTTAGAACCATAAAATCAAATATAATTGTAATTACTATTTTCAAGGTAAACAGTTTATACAAAGGATACAACCTGTATCAACTGTACTCATTTGCGCAGCGAATACAATCAAGGTGAAATACAGAAATACAGAAAAATAAAATGCTCTTGCGAAGAGTCGAATTCAAGACCTCCACTAATTAAGTAGGCGCTCTTGTTTTAGTTCAAAAAAATTAATCTCTTATTTCATGGATCTGCTATAAAATTCAAATATAGTTATAACTGGTCAATTTGCTAAAAGTACAGCTACCGTGTATATGTAAATACAATGTATATGTTTGGTAAATACAGTGTATATGTTTGATGTGTTTTTCTCAAATTAATATCTTTATTTTAATGTATTCATTTTAAAGGTAAATTTGGTAAATACAGTGTATATGTTTGATGTGTTTTTACCCAAATTAATACCTTCATTTAAATGTATTACTTGCACCCAATTATGCTAAATATCTTGTTTTACTTCTTTATTTGCCTCTGTTACTATTGTGTTCTCTATTTCTTCAACTTGTTTGGTGTTGTCAATCTTGAGTTGAGAACATTATTGCCATTGTGTTTGTCATTTCAAGCAATGAAAAAATGGCATCTGCACGTACGTGCACTCCCTTTAGGCCTTTAGGATATTCATCAAAAAAGGAAATGAATGGGAAAGCAGTGAACGTTATCATTGCGAGTCTTTTTTTCTTTAGTTTTTTAAAATTCTTCTTTTATGCGAATTGTAAAGTTATCAATTATTGCATAAGAAACTTGTAATAAGTAAAAGTTCCACGGAAGAAGAAGGAAGTATTCCATTGAAGAATCATTACAACCTTTTGTTTGTATGCACTCTCCACCATGCTAAAAGAAAGGCTTTTTTGATCGAATTTGCATTCTTTTTTATGCACCCAAAAAACATATTCTTCGGACCCCTTCTACCACTTAACCATCTGAAATAACTTATATAGAGGCAGAGACAAATCTAAGATATAAATTAATGGGTTTAAATTTGCACTGAACTCGTTATATGTTAAAATTATGAGTTCAAATTTAATATTTATTAAAATTTTAATAGGTTTTAACATATATATTTATATTCCGTATAAAAAATTATGAGTTCAGATAAACCTATAAATTCTAGGCTATATCCGCTACTACTTACACACGTGTGTGCTCATACGCATTTTGGCGTTTAGCTAGTATGAACGAGCAAATGTTAGATAGAATTTAAGTTACATGTACTGATAATGCAAAAAAGGAAAGTTACACAATTAGGTAAAGACAAATTAATACATGATAGGCTAGTTAATCTTTTATTATAGGTTAAATTATATTGAAAGTGTAAATTATTTCTTACGTTAGTGCATATAATTGAAGTTCATGTTAATTTATGCATTGTTTTGGTCTCGTGATATGTTGAAAAATGTTTTTTAACACCTCACGTTGAGATATTTATAGTTAGTTGGTTTATTTCTTGTCTAATAAAAGTGGCCTAGCTAGTTATGTTCCTAGTGTATAGGGGGTAATCAAATGGTTGTTAGATGACTTCAAAGAATACGATCTCCCACCCAAAGAATAATAATATAAATTTGGAAGTGGAGATTCGTGGAACACTACCATCGACGTATATTCGCTTGGTTATTTTTCATACTTTGTCCTCACATTAATATTTCAACAAAAACAGTAGAGTTCAACTTCAAAAAGAGAGCCAGATAGAATTTTTAAATTAAAAAAAATTTAAAGAAGAAAAAAGAATAAGAAAAAGGGAAGTAATTTTATGCTTTTCATAAGTGTACTGCCTTTGCTAAAATGGAGACAAAGACGATACTCATCAATCAATCATGCCATTGCCATTTTCCTTTTTAATGGAATATATATATGAGCTAAATAGGTCCCTCCATGAACCAAAATAATTTTTATATTTTAAAGTTTGGAATCAGAAACCCCACTTTCATGCACAAAAGAAAGTCCCTTTGAATCAAGACCTTCCACCCTTACCTACATTTTTTCCTTTTGATTATAACCTCTTTTATTGGACAACTCTCATGAAAAAAGAAGAAGAAAACAACAAATTTTGTAAAGGACAGACAACAACAATAACAATATTTTTACATGTGGAATTTTGGGAAGGTAATATATACGTTGACCTTATTTTTACATTGTGGAGATAAAGAGGCTGTTTCCGACAGAAAACTTCGTACAAGAATGACTCTTATTTTCATGTTGTGGGTCAATGGGGAATACGCCATACAAATATTTATGCGTTACCATAAAGCTATTGTATTTCATAAATTCTCAAATACACATAACAGGCCAATACTATAAAGCAAAGTGACACTAAAAGGAAATAAAAGATAAAGAGAATCTATATTATACTATACCATTTATTTTTTTTTAAAAAAAAAACATTGAGACTGATTCTCTTAGGTAATGAATCTCAAAGTTTTTAAGACCATACAGTTAGATTCTATATACCTTATACCAATCTAAAATACTAAAATTACAAATCATATATGCTCTTTGGCTTATTGATAACTTGTTCTGTGTCACTCTTCTTTTTATTTGACATGTTGCAACAATTGAATTTGCATGGATCTGCCTCAATTAGGAGCTGAACAACTTCATTCATAGTCGGGCGTAGAGCCGGTGTACTATACGTACAACGTATAGCTATACGAAGTACCTTAATCATGTCTTCCTTGAATGAATCTGAGACATTTTTATCTAAGACTTCAAATGCTCCTTCTTTAGTTTCCACTTTTGTTGAAACCCAATAAACAATGTTCTTGTTCTCTCCAAATTCGGATTCCACCGGCTTTTTTCCAGTGATCAGCTCCATTAGAACAACTCCAAAACTATAAACATCACACTTTGTAGTTGCCTTTGAAGAATATGCATATTCTGTTATAAACAAATTGAACCAAAATAGAGTAACATTAAGCCAAAATGAACCCTTTTAACATGTGTTATATGGAAGTGAACTTTGCCTATTTCTTATATAAATGGTCTAATTATCTAAAGGATTATTACATAAATAGCCGGCCAGCTTTAATGTTTACTTTTCTAGTTGGTATACGTGGATTATACATTGATTATACACAGTTATACATATAATATACATAAATTATACATATATTATACATCTACTGGTTATTTTTACTTTAAGAGATTAAGTGGACGGCTATTTGAGTTAATTCTTCTTATCTAAAATTAGAGTGATATGTAACTCTTAAGCTCTAAGAATTTCAACAAAATTACTCCACTTTGGAAACATTCAATGATATTATAGGATTAAAAGTGATACTTAATAAATTGAGAAAATTACCTGGAGCTAAGTAACCATAAGTTCCAGCAATAACTGTGGTACTAGAATCTTTCCCTCCTCTGGCTTGCAAAACTTTGGCTATGCCAAAATCAGCAACTTTGGGCTGGTAATCAATGTCAAGGAGAATGTTGGTAGATTTGATATCTCTGTGAATAATTGGTGGCATAAGATCATGATGAAGATAGGCTAAACCCTGTGCTACACCGAGTGCAATCTGATGTCGAATAGGCCAATCTAATACGAATTTCCCCCCGTGAAGAGCATGCCAAAGATTTCCATTAGGCATGTATTCATAAACCAACAAACTGCAGTCCAAACTTGAGAAATAGCAGTATAACTTCACAATGTTCTTGTGCCTTATATTACCAAGAGTCTCAACTTCTGTCTTAAGTTCTTTGTCCAAAACCAATTGATCATCAGAAACAGAATGCTTATGTTTGTGACTCCACAGCTTCTTTGCAGCAACAACTCCTCCATTACTTAACTCAATCTTATACACAGCTCCTGATCCTCCATATCCAACAATGTTTTTCTCAACCATAGCTTCAAAAATCTCACGTTGATCAAAGCTTAATCGATGGAAACTCTTAACATCGTAGGAAAAAAATGATGATGACATCGAATGATCATCATGTTCAGTCTCCGTTTTTTTGTTACCAAACCATCGTTTGAGAAACAAGATAACTCCAACAATAACAATTCCCACTGATGCACCAATAATCCAAACAATGTTGTACGTCTTCTTATGGTTATAACTATGTGAACATGTTTGAAAATTCATGTCTGATGAATTCAGAGAGGCCGGTACACAAAGTCCCGGATTCCCTGAAAAACTTTCCAAAACACCTCCTTTTATAAACAAGAGAGGTATAGGACCAGAAAGTAAATTGTTTGACAAATTCATTGAATTTGGTAACAATTCACCTAGGCTTTCAGGAATACTCCCCATCAAAAGATTACTTGAAAGATCAAGATAGTTCAAAGATTTAAGTGAAGAAAGTGACTCAGGAATAGAAGAATTGAATTTGTTACCTTGTAAAAGTAACAAATTGAGGCTTTTTAAGTCACCAATACCAGAAGGAATTGGACCATACAAGAGATTATTGCTAAGATCAAGCTTCACAAGATTAATAGCTCCAGATATTTCAAAAGGAAGCAAACCTGAAAACCTGTTACTTTGCATGAAAAGTTCAGATAAATTCTTAGCACTTCCTATTGTTTTAGGAATTGGACCACTAAAATGGTTATAACTCACATCAACAATTGAAACATGAGGAAGAGTAAAAAGTTCTTCTGGTATTCTTCCCTCCAACAGATTGTAATTCACTCGAAAGCGAACAACAGACTCACATTTCGCATACCCTTCTGGCAGTTCACCTGAGAACATGTTTTGGAGTAAAAGAATATAATTCAGTTTACCTCCATTACACAGAAAAGGTGGTAACTTTCCTGAAAATTGATTTTCAGACAAGTCCAATGCTAACAAAGCTGATGAAAGACCAAAGTTTTGTGGGACTTCTCCTGTGAAGAGGTTGTCATAAAGGGACAGGATGTTTAAGGTTGTTGAATTCGCAAGTGCTGCTGGAAATTCTCCTGAAAGAGAATTATGGTAAAGCTGCAAAACTTCTAGCTTAGGAAGGCGGCTTATAGACTCGGGTACTTTGCCTGTTAAATTGTTAACAGACATATCCAAGTCTATAAGCTGAGTTAAATTTCCTAGCTCCTCGGGTATTTGACCTTCGAGTTGGTTGTAATAAAGTTCAAGGAGTTTCAAATTCTTTAGCTGCCCTAACTCTCTTGGTATCTTACCAACTAGGCGATTTCCGCTTAATTCAAGATCAATAAGAGATGTCATGTTTCCTATGGACACTGGAATTGGTCCATGCAATTTGCAGGCTGTTAAGATCATCCACTTGAGTTTTGTAAGCCTGGAAATATCCTGTGGTAACTGCCATGGATTGAAATGGCGATTTTCGTTCATGTTGAGGAGGACTAAGTTGGTGAGGTTGGTAATTGACAAAGGAAAATCACCTGTTAATTGATTATTGGAAAGATCAAGTAATTTCAGGGATTGCAAAGGTGACAAGTCTGGAATTTGACCTGTAAGTGATGTTGCACTCATATTCAACTCTTCCAAAAAAGAACAATTAGTGATGCTTTTAGGAAAACCACCTTGGAAATTGTTGTGACTAAGATGGACAATTTGTAATCTTGGTAAATAAGTGCACACATCATTAGGAAATTGGCCTGATAAAGACCAACCTGAAACATCAATTTTTGTAATATTCCCTTGATTATCACAGCCAACTCCTTTATATTGACAAAGAGGTTTTTCACTATCCCAATTAGACAAAGAATTCCCTGTGAGAGACTTCTTCATTACAACAAAGAACTGAGATTGATCATTTATTGTACCTTGACAAAAGCTGGACAAGGTAAGAAAAAACACAAGAGTGATAACTTTCTGAATAGTCATAGTGAACTTTAACAAAGTGTATTAAATTTGGTATTTTTGCTATAGAGGGAGAGGGAAATGGTTATTTTGGTTGTAGTTGAGAAGATGGAGAAGTAGTGAAGAAATATATAATAAAAGGGATGATTGATGGGATCATTTGGTGGAGTGGTGAGAAGCATTTCATGTATTGAAAGTGAGAGATAGACAAACAAAGTGGCTATCTTTGCACAAAAGAAGCTTTATGTTTATACCCTCACTAGCAACCCCAAGAGAATAACATCTATTTAAAAGGCCTTTATACTCATGAAGAGCTGTCGCAATAAACTTGCTTCTCATTTATTTTTCTGCAAGGATTTATTGATCAAGATTTGTCAATATGATCATATTCAATTCTTAGAAAGTCTTAATCAGTGGCGTAAGCAAAATTTTGTGCAAATAGTGTCAATCTATTATCTCAACTCGGTTTGTATCCAGCTGTATAAAGGTTGTAAGGTTTTCCTTCTAATATCAAATTGATGTTTATTTTGTAATAGTATCGTTTTATTTTATATTCGTAGCCAATGGTCTTAACAATTGATCATTTTTATTTTTTTCTATTGATGGTATATTGGATTAGAGATGGAATTATAGTTAAGTAGTTTAATTTTTGTTTGTATTATATTATCTTGTTCTTTTCTTGTTTTTGGATAAGTGTATCGCGCGTATTATCTTGTCGACCTCCATCTAAGCATGTATCAAAAGTTTATTTATCTACTTATGTTGCATAGGATTGATGTTTATTCAGATCCCATTTTTTCACACGCTTATAGTATTACGTATAGGCATGAAACTTTCCATATTAAATAGTGCTTTGTGCTAGTGCATTTATGAGACAAAAAGCCAGTGGCCAAACACTGAAATTTTGAGAATACACATGTTTAAGGTATTTCTTATTTTAAATAGCTCAGATATACAAGAGTATTCGAATAAAGGCACAGAACTCATGTATTTATCACTTATTCTATGTTGACCTTGGTTCAGACATCTTAAAAATGGGACACGTTGTACAACTGTACGGAAATACATTTTGATTTCTTATGCTCTTAAATTCATTAAAATACCACCAAAGAATGTGGTGAGATGGATGGGATACCTCTACCCTTAATCAATGGCTCGAGGCCAAACCTTGAAATGGACAAACTCCTGGTAGATATCCAAAAACGGACCTAGGATTTGAAAATGGCGGAGGCACTATTGTCAAATTAAAATTTGAGTAGATGTTGGAGTGGAAGACGAACAAAAACATAACGCTAAAAGTCAAGATGTGCTCCCCAAATTAACCAATGCAACTGTTTAATCTTTGAGTTTATGGTGCCAATCAAAATGTATACATGTTATTTAAGATATATATACATAAATACATATATTTTTCCTGAAGTTACCAAGGCCGGTGACACCCCCCGCCCCCCAATCTTAAGGGTATGTCCGTAGACATCGCTTTCTCCTTTAATGAGTCATTACGTGTGCGAACCTAAATTAGAGCCCGTTTGGCTTAATTGATTTAGAGTAGCTGATAAGCATTAGGTGCTGAAAAGCACTTTTAAGTGCTGAAACTGATTTAAAAAATAAACAGTTACGTATTTGGATAAAAGTGCTGAAATTAATAATATGCAGCTGAAGAACTGGGTATACGAAGAGCTTTGTTTTAAAAAGAAGTATTTTAGGGATAGAATAGTAAATATTTTGGTCAAACTTAAAGTGCTTATAAGCTGAAATTTGATAAGTTGGGGGAGACCAACTTATGACTTTTGGCTTATTTTTGGCTTATAAGCACTTAATTTATAAGCACTTTTAATTTTACCAAACGCATAAATAAGCTAAAAAGTATTTATAAGGCAGTTTGATCAGTTTATAAGCTTAGCCAAACAATAAAATAGTGAAGGTTATAACAAGTAGCTGATAGATGAATGTGGATAAGCTTGAATCTCTGCAGCGTGTATGAAATTTATTAGGAAATCTTATAATGCATTGGAAAGGACCACCTGCAAGATTTGAGGATAGTGTTGTTGAATTTAACAGAGTAACTGTTATGGTTTTGACGCTAAAGAATCTGTTGCCCCCTTTTCTCCTTTCCCTTTCAGTTACTACTTGTGTTTGACTGTTTTTTTTAACTTTCTCGCTGATAAATAAATATCTATCAACCTAATCTTGATCACCCAAAATATATATGTTTGCACCTCTTTTTGCATACAAGTTTGTCTTAACTGTAAACAAGAGCTAGATATTTATATCTAGAAGAAAAGAAGGATGGGCTCATTCATTAGCCGCAGAGTAAATATCGCGCCCCAACTGACCCTCGAGAATTTCAGTAGTCAACATTTTTTTCTTGTATGCTCCTACCTCAACTCTCCATAGGAACCAGAAAAACAAGGAATATCACTCGGCCACCATTACCAGCAAGATCAGCCGGAATATCTTATTGAATCCGTAAATGGGAATATCTATTGGATATTTGGATAAGGTGCTCAAATAGTGGAAATGCAAATAAAGACGTCCACTCGTTCTGAATGGAATTTTTTTTTTTTTTTTTGTTGATCTAGCAACTATAGATGAGGTCAAATATACACGGGGGATCGGAGTCTTCTACTGTTTCTTTCAAAAGTTTTAAACTTATCTTGCCTAGAAATATAAGTTAACTCCAACATCAGTTCTACTATTATAAAGAGGCAGTTTAATAATCAAGATGTCACAAATTTGAATTTTAATATTAATTTAGAGCTGGTGGTTTCCAATAACGACTCATATGTCCATTTGAATCTATCGTTTTTCTCTTCTTTTTTTGGTTAATTAACTACGTAATTAGGATAAAAAGGAAATATAACATCACTTTAGAAAATTCTCCCCTAAATTGACCGCAAGAACTCTCAATTCCACTTTAGTATGGCGAGGAATCCAAGCTGTGATTAAGGCCCTAAAAGATGGCCAAAGAATTCTTTTCTTTTTTTTACTTTGGGATTTTTGCACAAATGGCATGTAAGATTTACTGTTTTACTTTTTCTGGCTGGTATACATACATTATATATTAATTATATACTACAATTGTACAAATATTATACAAAATTAATTATACAAACATTATACATTCGCCGGTTATTTTTAGTTTAAGCGATTAGGTGAGCGATTATTTGAGTTAATTCTTCTTTTAGAGTTAGGGCATTACCTTTTACTTTTAGTGTCAAGTTAATATTGCGGCAGGCCGCATATATCTATTCCCTTCGTCTTTCTTTCTTTCTTTTCCTTTCTTTGTGTAAAGGAATGAATAAGATTAGCTTTAGCGAGTCAATTTGTAATGATAGTTTTGGGAATATAATGCCCCCCTGCTATTAAAACATTATTCCATAATGGAGTTAGCAATTCTATCTTAGTGCTTTATTATTGCACTATCTAATTTATTTAATTGTTTTTCTTTTTGTGAATTATCATGAACTCCAACCTAAGAGACCACTGATTAATAAAAGTGGAAGAAAAGGCAAAAGTGCATTGAGGTCATCGTGGTTTCCTATTGGTGAAACACTAAAGGCTTTTAATAGATTTTAACTTCGATTATGACATAAGTAAGAGAGAGAATTTGGACTAAATAAGATTCTGAGGATTATGACGTAATCATTTACAGTAAAAAGTGTGAAAAAATGCAAGAATAGTAGTAATTTTACAAAAATAACCTGCGTTTTCATGGTCAATGTCTTGCATTGCTTTTAAAAAAGCAACAAATGAGACAAAGAAATAAAGCTTACATTGTAATACCTAATAATATTCTGCAACTTTATATCGATAAGTAAAGCGATCAAGAATTCGAACTTATTGACCCCTTGCCAAATAGGATGCCAGATTAGACAAATTCTTATCCGTATTTGTCTTTAAATAAATACTACTACTGTACTTGCTTTCAACAATTAAATTCTTTTCTTAGACAGTTGAAAAAGAAAGAGGAATAAGGGACCAGTTGCGTAGAAGTCATAGTTTGAATTGCTGGATATTGTTTACATATGAATCTCAACGACTCAATTTGGAGGAAAAAAGGCTTGGTAATTTGAGAGAAAAAAGCATAACGGAGCAAAGATTATCACATGAAAGCATTCAATTCTAAAAGAAGGTAACATGAAGTGGTGTAGCATAATTAAGTTACATGTGCTATAGACAGTAGAAAACAAAAACAAAAACAAAAATAAAAAATGGTCCTGATGGTGCATAACAAAAATAAATTGTAATATACTTAAACTAACAATGTCAGCATAATTCATAAATAAATAAATAAACATACACATAGATTAGCTTAAAATTATAACCACGGGACTAAAAGAAGAGAGTTAGGCTATCAAAGAATTTGCAAACATCATATAGTTGCAGATCAACAGGTTCTTAATCGGATCTCATTAGTCTAAACAAAGTAATATGCAACCTAACTTATTGTAGTTATATTTTTAGCAAATTTACCATCCGTAGCTATGTTATATAAAGCTGCTAAGAGAAATTTACCACTTTTGCCCTCTCAAACCCCTAATAAAACCCCAAGCAAAACAAACACAAAATCCACCGAGATGGCAAGATCCAATTTCTCTTATCATCCACAAATTAGAACTGAGTAACCACAAACACAAAAAAGGCAAAAGTCAGAAAATACTAACAAAGCAATCATAAAAAATGGTGTAGATATACTTTTACTTAGACACCATGCAACCAAAGTACCTACAAGCAGAGCCCTTAAAGGAGATAGGATTACCTTTTTCTAGTATATAACTCAACTAATTAGTAGTATATAATATCAATAGCTTCACCAAATCTGAGAACTTTTGAACAGCATGAGATATGACTCATTCAAACAAACACAAAAATACACACTGAAAGAAACCTGCTATTGTATCAGTTCAGCCTTACCTATTTATCAAAATTACAACCTCAAGTCGTCCCTTCATTTCAAAAACTAAGTTAATTGAAATTTAGCATGCTTCAAAATCTCCATTATCTATAAGCTAATGTTTGGCCCTAAACGAACGGTATCATGGCCTAAAGCAAACTCCAAAATCCAGATGCTAGTGAGCTAAAGGCTAAAACTATTATTGATCTTATATTATGTACACACTATAGTCAGTGTAACACTAGAAAAAATATCTAACACATGAAATTCAAATTTAATTGACTAAAAAAAAAAGATACCAAATTCGGCAGTTACCAGAGAGACAATAGAAAGATAGTAAACAGATGAACTAACCTAAAAACACAGCAACAAAAAATGAATGCAAAGACATCAGGTCTAATGACACGTTGCTTAGGTTATTCTGTGAAAAGTCTGGTATACCCTCACTTTGTAATTTTGTTGACAAAACAATATATCGCATAAAATATGAGAGGTACTACATTTTACCTTCAGAAGATTAATATAATGCGAGCCTCTACACTTTTATAACTTTGAAATATTATAATTATTTGATTAAAATTAATTTATATACACATAAATAAAATTAAATAATTATATAATTAAATTGTAATATAGTATAATATATAAATTTAACATTTCGGTTTAATCAACATTCAAACAGAAAGTCGGGAAGTTTTTTTTTTTTTTGCCCTATATTATCATGCTGAGAACATTTAACTTTCCATTTGTCAAGTTGAGCTGTTTTAGTAATTCTGGTTAACAAAAACCTCGCTACTTGCTACTATTAGGGGTTCCTTAATTACGTCAATTATTCCTTCTTTTTATTCTTTTTGTTCCTTTTTTTTTTTCTTTGCGACTATGTTAGTATAACATTTTTGTTTGTTTACCAATTATTATTCACTCCCTACAATATATAACACGAGAACAAATGAACCATGCTTGTGAAACCATGAAAAGAGAGCTTCCTTTACTGAAGAGCTTCAAAAACAACTTTGTGAGCTTGTCGATCCGAAATGGAAACCACTTTCTCTAAATTTTATCTTCTCCAACCTTGCCATGTTCCACGGAACACTGACACGAGAATCTATATATTATTTTATAAGAAATCAAAGGTAGCATAAAAATACATGTATTGAGAGTACATATAGATAAATGCATGATATGATTCATAGTTAAAAAAGAGAATTTTAAGTGAATAGTACCTAAGTACTCCTAGAGGATTTCTAAGACTGCAAATTAGTTAGGTCATAATCACTTAGGTCATGTCCAAAGGAGCTATATACAAACACTCGGGCCATATGTTGAACCTAGAGTCCTAGACCTCTACCGACGAGCCTTCAAAATGTGGCTGATTAGTGCAAATGTAACCTAAAGCCTTTTTTGTTTATGATTCCTATCATGTTTGATTGAATATGGAGGTTTAAAATGTTACTCCCTCCATCTCAATATATGTAGAAAAAAAAAATGAAATTTTTTTAGCGTAGATATTTGTATAGCTATAAATTATTTCAATAAAGATAAAATGAGCATTTTAAAGTTAGATAATACTACTAGGTAGCATAATAGTTAAATGAACTAAAAAAAACTTTAAAATGTAAGACTACTACATATAAATATTACTTAGTAGAAATGTAGAATGGTTTCAGAAAATCCAACCGGAAGTATATCGCAATTCGAATTTTTAGGTAAAATTGTTGGAACATTCATTGGTCTATGCCATTGTTACGACCCATTTTTGAATAAGCCGTGACCGGCACCCGATCACTAAACCTGACCAAGCGAACCATCTGCGCTTATCAAATCTATTATAACTTTAAACTTTATATGCAGCAAGGCAATACTTTAACCAAATACTTTTAATTAATTTAAATATCTAAAATAAACCAACTCCAACACTTTATTCGTAGTAACTACTGAAATACTACCAAGTTGTTATAAAAATATCTGACTCTTAACCCACCGACTGTGTCTATGAAGCATATACTGATAAACTGACGCACTGCTCAGAACATGATATTGCCTGGCTAAACAAAAAAATAACTAAATAAAGATGACCCCAAGGAATACTCCACGAACAAAAGCGGAGCTCACCAATAGCATTGGAAGAGAGGAAAGTCCTAACATGTAGCCCGCTCGCCAGCAAAATCGGTTCCTACGTTGTACCGCAGACTAACGTAGGTTCCCAAAAGAGAACGCCAGTATCATCCATTGTACTCAATGAGTCTCAACGACGGGGAATGAAGCTCTAATAAAATATACATTATGAGCAAAGATTCTAAATGCATGAAAAACATAAAGCTTCTAAGCACAATTCTAAAATAATTGCATAATAGCAGTTTATGAATATTCTAAAAGAAATTCTTTTCTTTTTCTTTCTTATAAAAAAAATACTTCACTTTATACTTCGGGAGTTCCATTTATCCTGACTTATTTCTGTCTTAGTCACCTTGTGATCGGCACAGGTTCGATCCCAAACTGATCGAATAGGCCCAATACACGAAGTGTCACTCGCTTCATAGTTCTCAACGCTCATGTATCATATTTTAGCCTAGCTAAGTAAATTCTCAGCAACGAGACTCTCGGCTCGTGTGCTCCCTACTTTGGCACAAGTAGTTTCAAGAAGTCAATGCCTTGGTCAGAACCCTCGACCTGGACGATGACTCCTTCTCAGAATAGAGGATACTCCCAAAAATCTTTTCTTTCTAAAACTTTTACTTGTGATTTTTCAAGTCTAAATCTTTTCTGAAACATCCTATACATATTCATACTGGTATCCTTAAAGGTAAAGCATGGCGTAAGAATGAAATAAACATTCAAAAGTATTTCTAAAGATTCTTGCTTCTTCATGAATTTTCAACATGAAAATGGCATATAAGAATAACACAAAAATTTGAAAATTTATACTCATATATCATAATAAATCATCTAAACTTTAGCTAGAACAATTCTAAGTTAATAGGTACTCACTCACTCCAATTAAGTACATATTAACTTTTGTAAGCAATTCATCAAACACCTTGTATGCGTGCTTTTGTGAGTTAAACCAGTTTAGTAAAGGGTTATATCCACTCACCTTAAAACTCCTCGAGCCAATACGTAGGCTCTGGTCAGATTTATACCTGTCAACCAATCGATTCCACAACAGTCAGTGCACTTAATTAATTTTAAAGTTTCACACCTAAACATTGAACTTAATGTTGATACAGAGAAAGAAGGGAATTAACTATCCAATTGTTATACTGTAGGATAATTGAGAATAGAAAATTTTTATACCTGAATTCAAGGATTAGTTATTTGTAAAAAAACCTAGAATTTTTATTGCCTGGGTGCGTAAGCTGCAAGGCTGCCTCTGTTTCGTGGTTCTCTATTAAGTAGCGTTCTAATTACTTTTTTTTTTGTATAAGGCTTTTTAAGCCTTTTGCCTTTTAAAAGTAAAATATGCTTCTTGGTATTTCGTCCAAGGCTTTGAGCCTTTTCTTATAACAACCCACTTTGGGCTTTAGGTTATTCACGTGCTTTTTTTATTTGTTTTCTCTCTTTTTTTGACTTAATTAGTATTTAGTTTGTACTCACTTTTAATAATTAACAATATTAAAATTATTAATATTTTTCTAATTGTATATCCAACTATTTATAAATAGAGAAGTAATTCAAAAGTCAATCACAGAGGTTTAAAATCCGTAATAAAAGTATAATTTAAGATTTAAAAAAAATTAAATTCTATATTTAGTGTGTCTTGAAACTTTTATAGATTTGAGGAGTGTTACAATGTTTCCTCCTTAAAAACATTCGTTCTCGAATGTTGCTAGGGCTTTATTCTTAAGCTAACAATTATTCCTTAATTCCTTGAACTTCTTAAATTTTCTTAGGACTACTCACTTTCCAAGGGACTCAAAATTTTGGCTAACTCTCTAAATTTTCAAAAATTTCGGCAGAGTCTCCCCTGTAAATTGGACTATCCAAAAGAAATCTATATCACCAATACCACAACTACACCAATAACAATCAAATATATCATAACAGATCATTCATAGGCACCATGCATAGCTCATAAATTAATTACTCACACTCCGGCAAGGAGGTATCACAATAACTAACCAAAATCTAAAGCACAACACTTCAGCAAAAGTAAATCACTTTAATTAATTAAATGTACCCTGACATAGTACTAGATTATTTAATAACTAAATATACTCTGACAAAAACTAAATTACTTCAACAAAGCCAACTTGTACTTAATAATTAGCAAGGACATAAACACATGCTAACTTGTACTTAATAATTAAAATATAAATGCCAAGCCAAATCTAGGTTCACATACCTTGTTCCTCAAATAAATAAGGATACTTCTTCCTCATATCTTCTTCGACCTCCCACATAGCCTTTTTTGAATCATGATTACTCCACAGAACTTCTACCGATGCTATATCGTTTCTTCTCAACTTTCTTACTTGCCTATCGAGAATTTCTATAGGTACCTCTTCATAAGTCAAGCCTTATTTAATTTCTATAGTGTCGGCAGGTATTATATGCAACTCATCATAAATGTATTTTCTAAGCATAGACACGTGAAATAAAGGATGAACAGAGGATAACTCAACGGCCAATGCTAGCTCATAAGCCGCTTTTCTGTCTTTTCTACAATCTCATAAGGCCCGATAAACCTAGGACTAAGTTTTCCTTTCTTACCGAACCTCATAACTCCTTTTATTGGTGAGACTTTCAAAAATACCTTATCACCAACCATGAACTCTAAATCACGATGTCTCTTGTCAGGATAAGACTTTTGACGACTCTGAGCCACTGTCAGCCTCTCTTGATTAGCTGAACTTTCTCTAAAGCCTCACAAACAAACTCTAAACCAATCAACGACACCTCTACTGGTTCAAACCAACCCACTTGAGGCCTACATCTTTACCCATACGACGCTTCATAAGGAGCCACACCAATGCTGGCCTGATAGCTGTTATTATAAGAAAATTCTATAAGTGGCAAGTGATCATCCCAATTTCCTCTAAAATCTATAATACATGCACGCAACATATTTTCGAGAGTCTGAATGGTCCTTTCTATCTTGCCATTGGTCTGTGGATGGAGCTATGCTTAAATTGACCTTGGTGCCTAATATTTTCTAAATGCCTACCAAAAATGCATCGTGAACTGAGGGCCTCTATCAAATATGATTTAAATTGAAGTACCATGCAATCGAACTATTTTTTTGATGTACAACTGTGCATACTGCTCTGTGAAATATGTTATCTTTACTAGTAGGAAATGCGTAGACTTTGTTAGTCGGTCTACAATAACCCAAATTGAATCATGATTACAGTATGCGCGAGGTAGACCTACTACAAAATCCATATTAATCATCTCCCATTTCCACTGTGGTATCTCTATATCTTGAGCTAGGCCACCAGGCCTCTGATGCTCGGCTTTGACTTGCTGGCAATTCAAATATTTGTCCACATGATCTGCTACTTGCTTCTTCATACCTTTCCACAATTACAACTCTTTCAAGTCCAGATACATTTTGGTAGCACCTGGGTAGATAGAGTACCTCGAACTGTAAGTTTCTTCCATTATGGCCTTCCTAAGCCCATCTACATCAGGCACACATAATCGATCATTAGACTTCAAAACTCCATCACTTCCTAGAGTGAAAGCAGTGCTTTATTTGTTTCTGACTCTTCTTTTAACTTTACTAAGTATAGATCTTCTTCTTGTTTAGCCTTAACATGCGCAACAAGAGAGGATTGCGCTAAGGCATAAGCAATCATACCTCCTTCTTCGATCTCATCTAATCTAATTCCACCATTTGCCAGTTTTTGCATTTTTCGACCCAAAGTTCGCCTTTGTAGTGCTATATGTGCCAAGACACTCATTGACTTCTTACTAAGTGCATTTGCTACCATATTAGCTTTGTTCGGGTGATAAAGGATATTGATGCCATAATCCTTCAATAACTCGAGCCACCTTCTTTGTCTCAAATTTAATTCTTTCTCTTTGAAAATGTACTTGAAGCTTTTGTGATTTGTAAACATTTCAGAATGCTCGCCATAAAGGTAGTGTCGCCATATCTTTAATGCAAACACCACTGCTGCAAGCTCCAAGTCATGTGTGGGGTAGTTCTTCTCATGATTCTTTAACTTCTTGGAAGCATAAGCAATAACTTTTCCATCTTGCATAAGAACACAACCAAGACCAAATGGAGGCATCACAATATAATGTGAACCCACCCAAACATGTCGGCAGTGTTAACACAGGTGCAGTGGTCAACCTCTTTTTTAACTCTTGAAAACTTTGATTACAAGCGTCTGACCATTGAAACTTAACTACTTTCTGGGTCAACTTAGTTAATGGAGCTGCAATGTCATGCCCCAAGCTTGGGGAGCGCGACCGCCACTCAACCGAGTGAACCCGACCGAGTAAGCCTGTTAGACACTTTCTACCCAACTTTCTTAATAAGAGATCATAGAAGTACATTACTAAGCCAATTCATTAGTTACATTATTGTTAAGTTTCAAAATACATACACCTTACGATTTAGTGGAACAAGTATCCAAAACACAACATAATCCATTGACCTTCCCAATACCCATATACAACCCACATAATGTCTATAGAGTCTCTAAGTAGATACAAAAGAAGGTGCTAAAATAGTGCCCGTAACAAGGCCCCGACTTTACCTCAAAATATGATAAGAAGGTGAACATAAGATACAAAAGATATAGGACCCTGAAATAATGTGGGGCTCACCAAGTCAGCTGGAAAGAGGGCACACCACTAGCTGCAATCAACACTATCTGCTATGGAACCACCTACATCCATTTAAAGATGTAGCATGTAACACCCCAAAATTTTTACAATATTTGCATTCTTGATTGAGCATTTTTTTTTAACGAAGAAATATTTTACTTTGCACTTCCTAAATGTGAAATGGTCAGTATATGAAAATTTCTTACTTAGGTTGTGTTAATATTGACAAGGAAGTTCCATGGTGTTGCTATATGTAACACTTAATATTATTTTGACGAGTTATTATTAAATATAGTATATAATTAAGTTTTGGGTTTCCAACTTTTTGTATTTATCTAAGAATATTTAGTAGTTGAGGAATCATTTTATTTCATATCTATCCGTAAGCTCCCTATTCTTCTACTCTTCCGAAACAAAAAAAAGAAGAAGAAATATCTACCTCTCTCTTTCTATCTCTATCTTTCTACTCTATCTCTCTATCTCTATCTCTCTCTATCTTTCTCCTCTGTAAGAACAAGAAGCTGAAGGTTCATAAATAAAACATGGATTTCTACTAAATCAACACACAAAATTCGTTTTTGGTGAAGATCAAGTTGCTCCTCTTGGTAAGTTTCTATAACCCGTTTTTATACTAGACATCTACTAGTATTTTATACATATCTTTTTGTACAGAGTTCCGATTTCAGTTATCTAGGACTTTCTAAAAAGGTATTTCATAAATCTACAACTCTTATAAAGGAATCAAAATCTAATTTTGTGGTTATGTACCTGAAAAAGAGTCAGAAAGTACAGGGCAGGTGCTGTCCAGATTTTCAGTTCTTGAAATACTCCATGTACTGCTGTTAGTAAATTTAACATAACTTTTTGTTCAAAATTGATATGGTCGTTATTCAAGTTGTTCTGAAACGGTAAGACATATATCTACAACTTTTATGAAGACTATAAAGTCTAGTTTGTCCATATAGATCTTCAAAACTGAGTCACAACTTAGAACTGTGATACTGTCCAGAATTTCTGTTTCAAACGTTTTTGGGTAATTTTCACCAATATCATGTTTAGTTGACTTGTTAAATCACTGAACTTATTTAGATATTTGATTATGTATTTAAGGTATATAAACCCTTGAAAAAAAACATCAAAGGAGAAGTGTTTGAGGAAGTGGACAGATTTGGTTTGTTTACGACGTTGACGATTCGAACGTCCACAAGTTGTGATTGAACTGTTTTATGGTAAAACACCAAGGTTTGTGTATAAACTTGTACTCTTTTTGCTTGCTGGAAATATGTTGAAATAACCTGATATTTTGTTTTTATTGTCTTCAATTTATATTGTTATATTCGTATTATATTAAGTCTTGTCAGAAATTTGCTAAATCGCCCATTCGTACGGATTGTTTGATCATTTTGCATTCTTGTTGGGACTTTGTCCTTCTTGTGGCAGTGATTTGGTCACTCACTTGGCATGCCTCTTGATTCGGATCTTTTGCCATCTTGACTTTGGATTTGTAGTTCGTCTTGGATTATGGAACTTGTCCGTGTTAAGTACGAACTAGGAAGCCATTTTTAATATGGTTCTTGATTCTCTTGTCTATTGGGTTTTGACCCTACTTGATTTGGGGCTTCGGTCCATCTTGATATCTGATTATGCTTAGTGTGATGTCATGATGTACATATGGGCGAAAAATGGATGTTTGGTATACTTCCTTAAATTGATAGTATACACTTTCTAGACTCTTGAGCATTGTTATTAATATTTGGAAACACTTCAAAGTTTGATATTGGTATGTTTGATATATTTGTTCACTTGTTTTAAATTATGTTAAATTGAGCTAACTATGACTGAAAAGGGGAATTGGAGAATTTAATGACTCCAAGCCTAAAGTTTATACACCACTAAGCTTTATGCTTAGCGATAGTTGTTTTCTATCGTAGGAAATGTTCGGGATGAAATCTGAAGATGGCCAGGGTGAATTAGTCTTTTGGAAGAACTTATGAAGATCACATTTGCATATGCACCTTGGTTTTGCATAGTTTTGGGACGTATACATGATGTACAGGATATACAGAATATATACATATATATATATATATGTCACACTTATGTTATATATATATATATATATATATATGTCACACTTATGTTATTTGGAGGCTTGTTGGTTTTTAAAGACCAAAAAAAATCTTGTAACTTGAATTTGTAACCTACTTTATTGTATTAGGGTATTTTAACGACTCAGGTCTTGTAATATGCTGAATTTACACTTTGTCTTGTAAATATGTAGAAAAGGAGAAAACTAGTTTCCCTTTCTTTATACCCGATAGTTAAAATTTATGTATAATACAAACTTGCAGTGATTTTGAATGAGTGTATAAATTTGTTAGAAGGTTGTTTTAATCTCTTGATTGCTCAAGAAGGGTTATATCACCCTGTGTTAATATTTTGACATTGTATTTTATTTTAAATAAAATTATGGTGTATGTTAAAAAAAAATATTGCACTTTGAACCTTTTCGCATGGGCCTATTTTCGCTACTAAATTACTTTGGATATTTTTATTAATATCTCTTTTAATATTTTGTAAGTAGGGAATTAGATTTGTTTCTTAAGTAGTAGCCTCCCAAAGGGGTTGCTACAAGTTTTGGTATCAGAGCCACGGCTTGTGATTCTAGGATTTGTTTTGTTGTGATAGTACGTAGTATTTGTTGTTATTATTTTTTTTTTTTTGAAAATGACTTGGAGTTTATAAATTTTTGCATACTTGTTTAATTTAATTTATTGGATTCTGTGTGCACGTGCATCATGTACATGTCCCTAATGCAGTGTGATCTTATCTTTTATAGGAATTTTAATATGGCCTCTTCTTCGAATAGAGCTGTTGAATCCGTTGATGAAAGTCAGGCTCAGCATAATGTCATGCCTCACCTTCAGGGAGAAAATGAGGAACCCTTGCCTGACCTAAATCATCCTCGTGTTAGTGGAAATGAAGTGGGCAGTAATCCAAGAGCAATGAGTCATAATACTCCATTTATGACTCCTCCATTCCAGCAAATGGCTGAGTTCTTTCGTCACTTGGCTGGGACAAGGTCAGAACCTAGTGAAATGAATTTTGAGAAGATGAGAAAAATGGGCGGAGTTGAATTTGAAGGCACTACAGATCCCACGGTAGCTGAACAATGACTCGAGCGCATGGAGAGGGTCTTTGAACAACTGGAGTGTACTAATGCTTCCAAATTTAAGTATGCTATCTCTCTTTTACAAAAAGACGCCTATGATTGGTGGGTAAGTGTGCCAAATGCAAAAGCAAAACCTCCGGTGCTGACTTGGGATGACTTTGTGAAATTATTTCGTGCAAAATATGTTCCCCCTGTCTATTGTGATGCTAAAAAGAAAGAGTTTTTGAATTTAAGACAAGGAAGTATGTCTATTGCAGAATATCAACAAAACTTTCTCAGGCTTTCTCGCTATGCTAAAGGTATTATTGATGGTGAAAGAGACAAGTGCAGAAGATTTGAAGAAGGTTTGAATGGTTACATTCGAAAATCAGTGGCAATCTTACAACTTGATGATTTTTCCAAGCTGATTTCAGCTGCTCTTACTTGGGAAAGAATTGACAAGGAAGAAGCTAGTAGGAGAGAAAACAGGTTTAGGAAGGGTAATTCAGATTATGGCGGTCCATCCAAAAAGGGAAAGTTTGATTATTCCAAGACTGAGAGTACACATAAATCATTACATCATAAGCAGAATAAGTCGAATTTTTCTACTGCCAGTACTCCACGTTATGGCCAAGGCAAAACTCATACCCCTACTTGTGCACAGTGCGGGAAGAATCATTATGGTGCCTGTAGACGAGCTTCCGGTGCTTGCTTTAATTGTGGAAGTATGGATCATAAAGTGAAGGATTGTCCTAATCCTAATCCTTTTTTCGTATTCACATACAGAGGGATCAGTTCAAAAGCCTGCCACTATTCATTCTCAAGCTAATAGCAGTGCTAGACCTCGAAATATGCAAGCAGCGGGTTCGAGTGGAGCTAATCAGGCTGGTGGGTCAAGAGCTACTGCACGAGTTTATGCTATGAGACAGAAGAATGACCAGGATGGCCCAGGCGTGGTTACTGGTAAATTTCACTTATTTGGCATATCTGTTGTTACACTATTTGATCCTGGATCTTCGCACTCTTATGTTTGCGCATCACTTGCATTTTCTGATACTGTTAAATCTGGGAGACTTGACTTTGATGTGCTGGTCACGAGTCCATTAGGTCATCAGGCTGTTGTTAACAGGATTTACCGAGATTGTCCATTCATGATTCAAAATCTGGTCTTCCCTGCCGACTTGCTTGAAATGCCCTTCCAAGACTATGATGTTATTGTTGGCATGGATTGGCTCCATAGACACCACGCAGTGGTTGATTGTAGGTTGAAGCAAGTGACATTTAGAACTCCTGCACATTCACACATAGTAGTTCAAGGAGAAAGATCATTGGTATCTAATATTATTTCAGCGGTCTTGTCAAGGAAAATGATTTGTCAAGGTTGTGATGCCTATCTTGCTCATATAGTCGATACACGATTGGGGAGTCCAAGTCTTAAGGACATACCAACTGTGTGCGACTTTCCTGATGTATTTCCTGATGATCTTCCTGGGTTGCCTCCAGAAAGGGAGATTGAATTTCCTATAGATCTTGTCCCGGGAACTACCCCTATTTCTATCGCTCCTTATAGAATGGCTCCAGCTGAATTAAAAGAGTTGAAGGCTCAATTGCAAGAACTTCTTGAGAAAGGTTTCATCCGTCCCAGTATTTCACCTTGGGGAGCTCCTGTTTTATTTGTGAAAAAGAAAGATGGCAATCTTAGGCTTTGCATTGATTACCGACAGCTGAACAAGTTAACAATCAAGAACAAATACCCACTGCCTAGAATCGATGACTTGTTTGACCAACTGAAGGGTGCCAGCTTATTCTCAAAAATTGACTTGAGGTCTGGATATTATCAGTTGCGTGTGAGGGAGCAAGATGTTCCTAAAACTGCTTTTAGGACCAGGTATAGCCATTATGAATTTTTGGTAATGCCATTTGGTTTAACAAATGCTCCTGCCGGATTTATGGATCTAATGAACCGTATATTCAAGCCTTATCTCGATCAATTTGTGGTAGTGTTTATTGATGACATTTTAGTCTATTCCAAGAATAGAGAAGATCATGATAAGCATATCCGAATTGTCATGCAAATTCTGAACTCTACGCTAAGCTTTCCAAATGTGAATTTTGGCTGAATGAAGTGGCATTTTTGGGGCACATTGTATCATCTGAAGGTGTGAAGGTTGATCCTAGTAAGATTCAAGCTATTGTTGATTGGAAACTCCCTAAAACTCCAACTGAGATAAGAAGTTTCTTGGGTTTAGCAGGATACTACAGAAGGTTTGTGAAGGGCTTCTCTATTATAGCTTCTCCTTTAACCAAACTTTTGGGGAAAGATACTAAGTTTGTATGGGATGACAAGTGTCAAGAGAGCTTTGAAAAGCTCAAATCCTTGTTGACACAAGCTCCAATACTTTCTTTGCCAGTTGAAGGAAAAGATTATGTGGTATACAGTGATGCATCTCATCGTGGCTTGGGTTGTGTTTTGATGCAAGAAGGGAAAGTAATTGCTTATGCCTCTCGAAAGTTGAAATCACATGAGTTAAATTATCCCACTCACGATCTTGAACTTGCTGCCATTGGTTTTGCCTTAAAAATTTGGAGGCATTACTTGTACGGAGAGAAGTGTCACATATTTACTGATCACAAGAGTTTGAAGTACTTGGGTACACAAAAAGAGTTAAACTTGAGACAACGTAGATGGATTGAACTCATCAAAGATTATGATTGCACGATTGATTATCATCCTGGTAAAGCCAATGTGGTTGCAAATGCGTTGAGTCGCAATTCCCTTGCAAGTTTAACTCTAAGTCATTTGCCTTTGCTTCTTGAATTAAGAGCCATGAATGTTTGCCTTTCATTTAATTCTAATGGTTCTATCATTGCTAATTTGCAAGTCAAGCCAGTCTTACTTGAGCAAGTCCAAGAAGCACAGAAGTTAGATGAGAAGCTGGTGAAATGGGTTGAAGAAGTCCAAAATGGAAGAGAATCAAATTTTTCATTAAGGAAAGATGGTACCTTATTTTATAAAAATAGGTTGTGTGTTCCTAATGATGATGAATTGAGAAAGCAGATCTTAATTGAAGCACATAGTTCACCTTATGCAATGCATCCTGGAGGTACTAAAATGTATCGGACCATTAAGGAACACTATTGGTGGAGTGGTATGAAGAAAGACATTGCAGAGTTCATTTCTAAATGCTTGGTATGTCAACAAATAAAAGCCGAACATCAAGTCCCAGCTGGTTTACTGCAACCTTTGTCAATGCCTGAATGGAAATGGGAAAGGATAACGATGGACTTTGTTTCTGGACTTCCACGTACTCAAAGAAATCATGATGCAATTTGGGTCATTGTAGATAGACTAACTAAGAGTGCTCATTTCTTGGCAATCAGAATGGACTACTCACTGGAACGTTTAGCAGAATTGTACATTAATGAGATTGTGAAGCTGCATGGAATCCCTGTTTCTATTGTGTCTGATAGAGATCCGAGGTTTACATCCAGATTTTGGTCTAGTCTGCAAGAAACTTTGGGTTCCAGGTTGAATTTTAGCACCGCTTTCCATCCACAAACAGACGGCCAGTCTGAAAGGGTAATACAAATCTTGGAGGATATGCTTCGAGCCTGCATTATTGAGTTTAAGGGTAGTTGGGACAAACATTTGGCCCTAATAGAATTTGCTTACAATAATAGCTACCAATCAAGCATAGGCATACCTCCTTATGAAGCTTTATATGGGAGAAAATGTAGAACGCCTCTTTGTTGGAATGAGGTTGGTGAAAGAAAATTTGTGGGTCCTGAAATTGTGCAACAAACTGAAGATAAGGTAAAAATCATCAAGGATCGTTTGAAAATTTCTTCAGACAGACAAAAGTCCTATGCTGATCTTAAAAGACGTGAAATTGAGCATCAGGTGGGCGATAAGGTATTATTAAAGGGATCTCCATGGAAGAAGATTATGAGATTTGGCCAAAAAGGTAAACTTAGTCCTCGATTTATTGGACCTTATGAAATACTTGAAAGAATTGGTCCGGTTGCATATAAGCTAGCTTTGCCACCTGAATTAGGTAAGATCCACAACGTCTTTCATGTTTCTATGCTTCAAAAATACCGCTCAGATCCATCTCATGTTCTTCCTATTGAGTCTATTGAGGTTAATCTTGATTTGACATATGAAGAAGAACCAATTTAAATCTTAGCGCGGGAGATAAAAGAGCTTAGAAAAAAGAGAATCCCATTAGTGAAAGTTCTTTGGAGAAATCATTCAGGCGAAGAAGCTACCTGGGAGCGAGAAGAGGATATGCGAGTTCAATATTCACATTTGTTTCGGGACTAGTACAAGGTAAATTTCGAGACGAAATTTTTTTTAGGGAGAGAGAGTTGTAACACTCCAAAATTTTTACAATATTTGCATTCTTGATTGAGCATTTTTTTTAACGAAGAAATATTTTACTTTGCACTTCTTAAATGTGAAATGGTCAGTATATGAAAATTTCTTACTTAGGTTGTGTTAATATTGGCAAGGAAGTTCCATGGTGTTGCTATATGTAACACTTAATATTATTTTGACGAGTTGTTATTAAATATAGTATATAATTAAGTTTTGGGTTTCCAACCTTTTGTATTTATCTAAGAATATTTAGTAGTTGAGGAATCATTTTATTTCATATCTATCCGTAAGCTCCCTATTCTTCTACTCTTCCGAAACAAAAAAAGAAGAAGAAATATCTACCTCTCTCTTTCTATCTCTATCTTTCTACTCTATCTCTCTATCTCTATCTCTCTCTATCTTTCTCCTCTGTAAGAACAAGAAGCTGAAGGTTCATAAAAAAAAACCATGGATTTCTACTAAATCAACACACAAAATTCATTTTTGGTGAAGATCAAGTTGCTCCTCTTGGTAAGTTTCTATAGCCCGTTTTTATACTAGACATCTACTAGTATTTTCTACATATCTTTTTGTACAGAGCTCCGATTTCAGTGATCTAGGACTTTCAGTGATCTAGGACTTTGTGGTTATGTACCTGAAAAAGAGTCAGAAAGTACAGGGCAGGTGCTGTCCAGATTTTCAGTTCTTGAAATACTCCATGTACTGCTGTTAGTAAATTTAGCATAACTTTTTGTTAAAAATTGATATGGTAGTGATTCAAGATGTTATGAAACTTTAAGACATAGATATACAACTTTTATGAAGACTATAAAGTTTAGTTTGTCCGTATAGATCTTCAAAACTGAGTCACAACTTAGAACAGTGATACTGTCCAGAATTTCTGTTTCAAACGTTTTTGGGTAATTTTCACCAATATCATGTTTAGTTGACTTGTTAAATCACTGAACTTATTTAGATATTTGATTATGTATTTAAGGTATATAAACCCTTGAAAAAAACATCAAAGGGGAAGTGTTTGAGGAAGTGAACAGATTTGGTTTGTTTACGGCGTAGACGATTCGAACGTCCTCAAGTTGTGATTGAACTGTTTTATGGTAAAACACCAAGGTTTATGTATAAACTTGTACTCTTTTTGCTTGCTGGAAATATGTTAAAATAACCTGATATTTTGTTTTTATTGTCTTCAATTTATATTGTTATATTCGTATTATATTAAGTCTTGTCAGAAATTTGCTAAATCGCTCATTCGTACGGATTGTTTGATCATTTTGCATTCTTGTTGGGACTTTGTCCTTCTTGTGGCCGTGATTTGGTCACTCACTTGGCATGCCTCTTGATTCGGATCTTTTGCCATCTTGACTTTGGATTTGTAGTTCATCTTGGATTATGGAACTTGTCCGTGTTAAGTACGAATTAGGAAGCCATTTTTAATATGGTTCTTGATTCTCTTGTCTATTGGGTTTTGACCCTACTTGATTTGGGGCTTCGGTCCATCTTGATATCTGATTATGCTTAGTGTGATGGCATGACGTACATATGGGCGAAAAATGGATGTTTGGTATACTTCCTTAAATTGATAGTATACACTTTCTAGACTCTTGAGCATTGTTATTAATATTTGGAAACACTTCAAAATTTGATATTGGTATGTTTGATATATATGTTCACTTGTTTTAAATTATGTTAAATTGAGCTAACTATGACTGAAAAGGGGAATTGGAGAATTTAATGACTCCAAGCCTAAAGTTTATACACCACTAAGCTTTATGCTTAGCGATAGTTGTTTTCTATCGTAGGAAATGTTCGGGATGAAATCTGAAGATGGCCAGGGTGAATTAGTCTTTTGGAAGAACTTATGAAGATCACATTTGCATATGCACCTTGGTTTTGCATAGTTTTGGGACGTATACATGATGTACAGGATATACAGAATATATACATATATATATATATATGTCACACTTATGTTATTCTTATGTTATTTGGAGGCTTGTTGGTTTTTAAAGACCAAAAAAATCTTGTAACTTGAATTTGTAACCTACTTTATTGTATTAGGGTATTTTAACGACTCAGGTCTTGTAATATGCTGAATTTACACTTTGTCTTGTAAATATGTAGAAAAGGAGAAAACTAGTTTCCCTTTCTTTATACCCGATAGTTAAAATTTATGTATAAAACAAACTTGCAGTGATTTTGAATGAGTGTATAAATTTGTTAGAAGGTTGTTTTAATCTCTTGATTGCTCAAGAAGGGTTATATCACCCTGTGTTAATATTTTGACATTGTATTTTATTTTAAATAAAATTATGGTGTATGTTAAAAAAAAATATTGCACTTTGAACCTTTTCGCATGGGCCTATTTTCGCTACTAAATTACTTTGGATATTTTTATTAATATCTCTTTTAATATTTTGTAAGTAGGGAATTAGATTTGTTTCTTAAGTAGTAGCCTCCCAAAGGGGTTGCTACATAGCATCCCCGGCAAAAGGGACATTAGTGCTATCAAATAGTCCTAGTATATAAAGCTCAACACCAGTCTTAATAGAATAAACAACAAAACAAAGAGGAAGCAGTCATGATTTACAATAAGAGCTTCAAACAAATACCAAAACATCAAGTAAGGATTACATAAGTTCTCAAGTCATTTTTCATTTTATTTGGTTGGTAATCTTTAGTGTCATGTGCCACAATCCATAATACCACCGTGTTCCTACACGGAGTCCGATCTCGACCCGATCGGCTAGGTCATCTCATTTGTGATATCACATATATCCACAATTTCAATCAATTATTTCCAGCACAGTTACCACCAGGTGTGCGGTATGGTGTTCGATCACGGCCCGATCGTCTAGGTCATCTCACTTAAGACATCATCCCTTTCAATCGTTCATTTCAATTCACATTTCCTTCCTATCTTTCAATACATGGCACGAGTGTCCTCATTTATTAAGTCGTTATTGGCTCTTGGCCGTATCTTACAATGCAAGTTTCCCTTTCTATACATTCAAATTACATTATCATCAACATCCATAAAGCCTGTCATATAAGGCACTGCACACATAAGGGAAAAGCTTGGAAAATCTTAATCACACGGAGGCTTTTCATACAAATTAGTATAACAAGCTTTATTCGATTCTTGACATGAATTCTTGACCTTTATCAACACATATTCCACATTTTAAACACATTCTCAAATCGCATGACGATATGATAAACATTTAGAACAATTACTGAACATGAATCTTTCAACACAACACATTAGGGCAGCCAATTCTAGTAAGATCAATTTAGGGACTTACACCAACTTCACGAACACTAGGGGTTCGACTCTAAAAAGAAGGGGGTTTAGCTATACAAACCTCAATTGAGCTCTTAAAACTTTAAGATGATCCGGAATTTAGCAACTTCAATCTATTTTAATAATATAGCAAAATTGAACCCAAAATTAGAAAAACGACCGTAATTCTAGCTCTTTTGAGCATTCTATCAAACACTTTATGTGTGTATTAAGGTTCATGGACCTTTTTATGAAGTACTACACCAACCCATACCCCATTCTTTACTATTTTAGCTCACATTCTTCCTACATTCTTTCACCACCTATGCATGCAAAATAAATAACCCTCATACCCATGAGCCATTTTGCTAATTACCCATTTTTAGTAGAAATTTTGAAATAAGAGATAGGACATAAATTCTTACCTTTAAGGTGAAGACTTAGTGAACTTTACTTGACAATCTTCAAGGTTTCTAGCAAAGATTAAGTAATTTTTTGATGAAGAACCCCTTCTCCCTCTAGGACCCTCTTCCTCACTCTAAAGGTATTAGAAAATAGGCTTAAAATGAGCTATAACATATGATATATCGACATAGGATAGGGTTTAAAATTAGAAATTTGGAGCACCGAATCAGATATGCAGTCGCATATGCGACCGCATAATGGTTATGCGGTCCGTGAAACGACCGCAAAAAGTAGCCCTCAGGGACCTGAATTTTCTGCCTCGGTCTGCGACGAATATGCGGTCTGCAGACCTGTTCTGCGATCGCATAATGTGCCACAGAACCTCCCTTCACAAAAGTACAAGAATGGTTATGCGGCCAAAGTACGACCCACGAAATGGTTATGCGATCGCATAATTGGCCACGAAAACAGACCTCAAAATTGGACAAAAAGACTGCCTCACTCTGCGACCAAAATGCGGTCCGCAGAGTGATTATGCGGCCGCATAATAGGCCATAGAAACACACACTTCTGCAAGACATTTTCCTTTAACTCAATAACGTACTGTTCAATCCAAAAAGTCCGAACAACGGCGATCTTTTTCTACTATTACAACACATAAATCTAACTTGGCACCACAAAATTCTGGATTTTAGGTAAAATTTCACGGGACCTTACATACAAGTGAGGAAAATACCTCTACAAACCTTTTATAGTAGCCAACTAATCCCAAGAAATTCCTGATTTCGATTGGCGTTATCGGCCTTGGCGAGTTCTCGAATGCTTCTGTCTTCTGAGGATCTACTTTTATGCCTTCACTAGATATCACGTGACCTAAGAATGCCACTGACTGTAATCGGAACTCACATTTTGAAAACTTGGCATAAAGCTCATTCTCCTTCAAGATCTGCAAGGCTATCCTGAGGTGTTCTGTATGCTTATCCTTGATCATAGAGTATACCAAAATATCATCTATAAACACGATAATAAAGGTACCAAGGAATGACTTGAAAACTCTTTTCATGAGGTCCATAAATACAGCTAGAGCATTTGTCAATCTGAAGGACAATACTAGAAATTTATAATGCCCATAGCGAGTATTCTACAACAAATTCGATCTAAGGCCACACTTATTTTAAACAACCCCTGAAAGCATTGCTAAAGGTATCTATGGGCACGCTTTTATCTGTGTGGCCTTTATTACGGTTACTAAGCAATGCTTCTAAAACATTCTCTTTTAATAGAAAGGGCACACCGCTTAAGCGTTGCCAAATCATAGGACATAGGGGAACACTTACTGACATATACTACTATGCCTTACAAGTATAAAGTATTGTATTCCTAAAAGCAACATAGTAGAAGCGCAGTCTAAAATATTCACCGAAATTTCCCTCTTAAACTTTCCCACCCAAAGTTGAGAAAAAAACCTTTCCACCCATAGCAGCATCGTAAAACAAAATTTTTTCTCAAACTTTTCCCTCTTAAAATTAAAAAGTTAAAAAATAAGAATTCCACCCATAGCAGTTTTGTAAAACATACGTCCGTAGGAGTCCCAAATTGATCTATCGGCAAATTTCTCACTTGAAGGATTAGGGCTTACTACCATTGTTTGAAATGTGGTTGCACATTATTATTGACAAACCCAAATTAATATGTCAATTAAAGATAGCTCGTTGATAAAATTATTAGAGTTAGGGCTCCATCAAAGAGTTAGGGCTTAAAACCGAAGCGCACAAATCAAGCATTGAAGTTTGCTGTTCAGTAAGCTGCGGTGATGGTGAGTTCTTCCTAGCCATGTTTTGCTTTTCTTCAAATGAGTTATTTGAGTTTTTTCTGTGATTTTCTTACATTTTTTAGCCTTTAATCTTACGAACGTATGAAATCACTCCCTGGTCTTTTTGTCTCTGCTCAGGTATAGTAGGTTTTTCAATATCGGGTCAATTTTTGCCTATTTATGTATGCATTATATGATACTATAAGCTATGCCAACAATGTTCAAAAGCAATGAAAGAAAAAAAAAATTATTTCTTGACAGAAAGAGGATGCTAATTTATAAAATTTGGAACTTCTTTTTATAAGGATGCGTACACTATCCTCTCTGGACCTCTATTTTTGGGATTACACTGGATTTTTTGTTATTGTTGTGTATGGATCTATAAAAATGAAGGTCTTCTAGTTAATTTCAGTTGTTCAATTTGAAATTTTGGTCAAAGACCTGTTGTGTTTTATCATGTTTAACTAGCTCCATTTTGTTCCAACGATGGATAGACTCTAAAGTTTCTCTTTAACTAGATGTGGAGAATTGGAAAAAATATCATCTATGATGACTCTGTTGGTTAGCGACGTGCAATAGATTATTTAGGCTTTAAGATATGTATTATGTTCAACTATTCGATGAATTAATGACATTTTTACTGGTGTTAGTAATATGCTTAGGCAAAATCTTAGAAAATGTGAAAACGAGAAAGAGAAATGGTAGTTTAGTTTTGAGGCTTAAGTTTTCATTGGTTAACTGAATTCCTATAGGTTACATACTTGCAATTTAATAGATAACTTATCTCCATACAATAATCTTAATTTAGATAATTTGTTAACTGAATTCTTATTGACAAGGAATTAAATGGAACTGTTGCTGCTTCATTAGTTATTCTAAAACTTTCATTAGTCTAGATTGCGTCTTAAAATATCTATTGCGAAGGTTCAAATTTGAAAAGCAACATCTTTATGTAGCTGGTTCAGGTTTCGAATTCTCAGATTTTAGTGACAATAATGCCAATTTTTCTATTTGCTCATAAATAGTATTGTTAAAGAATCAAGCTGTCCAAATGCCTGCCAGATTCACTTGGTATTTTTAAAGTACCTCTCTAGTAAATAGAAGCATCACGTGCATCATATACATGTTTAGAATAGCTAGGGGTTGTGTTCTTATTTTATATCTCAATAAAGAACTCTAGATTCATTAAGGGGTGTGCACAAAACGTGGCCTTCGGTCACTGAAAAGTGTTGCCTTAGAGCAAAGGTTACGCTTGTATAGGCCACTCCTAAAAAGTGTTGCCTTAGGTTCAAAAGTGTGGCCTTTTATCAAAGGCCATCTTTTGACAGTTTTAGCCACACTTTTCTGGGGTGGTTAAAGGCCTAAAATATTGTAGTGGTTCTAAAGACTATTTTAAATATATCCTCTTCTCTGATTCTCAATTGATGGTACCCCGACCTTAAGTCTATCTTTGAAAAGTACTTTTCACCCTAAATTTGATCAAATAAATCATCAATTCTTGGCAGTGGGTACTTGTTCTTAATGATAACTTTATTCAACTACCGATAGTTGATAAGTGGGGATTTTAGCTTATTATTTGCTCTCTTTTACTTGCGTTTTAGGCCTAAAATACGTGAATGTATTCCCGAAAACTAATGTAATATGCTTGCTTGTAGGAATTGATCAAAATGAGCCAAAGGAGGCATAACAACTCATAAAGGAGTCAAAACTGGAACAAAAACCAAGACTGGGCTAGGAGACCTGAAACGCGGACCGCATAAATATTGTGCGGCCGCGGAAGCCACAACGCGGCCGCGATCACAACTACGCGGTCCACAAAAGGGAGATTCAGAGAGTGCATTTTCAGGCCAAATGTTGAGCGAGGTCCGTGCCAGAAAAGTGCGGCCGCGATTGGAATTATGCGAACCGCGGTTGATGAGGTTCATAGAGTTCACATTTTGAGAAAAACCAAGGAGTGCGGTCCTCGGTAGTCTCTTACGCGACCACGATGCAAACTACGTGCCCTGCGAAACAATGCTCAACCCAGATCCAGAAGTTAAAAACGCGGACCGCAATCAGATTTACGCGGCCGGGAAAGCATGAATGCTGCCGCGTTGAGAATTATGCGGCCGTGAAACCTCCACAGGGGCATTTTTGTCCGGAAATTTCAGCTTAGTATAAATAGATCTTTTTGACATTTTTAGGTTAAGTTATGTTTTAGCTAAGCGCGTGAGATGGTTGTAAATTCCATTTGGGTAATTTTGTACTAGAATTATCTTTCAACATTAGATTTTCATTTTTTAATCTTGTATTATGAATTTTATCTTTATTTCATCTTTGATTTCTGCTATTTTCATGAGTAGCTAAACCCATAGCTAGGGTTGTGACCCAACCCTAGTGTGGGTATTTGATGGGTCTTGAATTTTACGGCTCGAATGTGTATGAGTTAGTAGTATTTTGCCTAATTCTTGCTAGAACTATGGAATTAGTTGTTGCAAACACTGATTCATACCTTTATGATTTAGTCTCTACTTGAGAAAGATGGACTAAGTGTAGGAAAACTAAGCTAACAAGGAATTGGGGTGAACTCAAGAAATTGATAGCCCAATTAAATGGTTAAACCTCAAGATAGTAATACCCGACTTGAGCTAATATCACTTGAATTGCGTGAATACCCATTTGGACTTGAGAAAGCCAAATTGAGCAAAGTTACTCAAACTATAGAGAGGTATAGAGTGAGTATCCGGGTGTGATAGCTATATTATGACCCCAAGTAATCACAAGATTGCCCTCAATTCTTGCTACCCGTTAGATATCTACCTAGGTGGAAGTCACTACCCTAGTCCCTTTAAACCCTTGAAAATCAACAACAAAAATAATGTACTTAGTTTCAAATATTGCATGTAATAGAATAGAAGTAGAAGTAGAAAACAAACCAACCATTTGTGGAAGTGTAATTAAGAGCAAAACCCACATCTAGACTTGGATATAAACCTAATTCCAAATATTAACTCCATGTGGATTCGATCCCGACCTAGTTGGGTTAAAACTGCATCGACCACCCTCTCTACTCAATAGTAGTGTAGGCTTGGACCCGATCATTTTTTGGCGTCGTTTTCGGGGAGCTAGACAGTTTTAGCTATATATCTGAGTATGTGTGTATTTTGTTTTTCTTTCCTTCCGTTTTTCTAATTTGTGTGTGAATTGCTTTTAGGTATCAAATGGCTCTTAACAATGAAGCTCTCGGAAATTTGCCATTTGGGGAGGAGGTAGATGATGATAATGTGGATGAGATTCAACCTAAACCTCAAGTACAAAGGAGAGGCCGACCGCCTCATGATAATATTCCAAACCCTTCCCCACCTCCTCCAATAGCAGCACACCAGGTGTTGCCCAACGAAGGCGATGCAAGTGCAATAGTCCCACCTCCGATTAGGGCAGGCAACTTCTAAATAACTAATGTCATGCTTACACTATTAGAACAGAGGGGTTCTTCACCGGAGCTCCACACCAAAATGCCTACAAGCATCTCAAAGGTTTTGTTGACACGTGTTGGGGGAGCAAGCAAACCAATGTTTCTAAGGACACACTAAGCTTAAGGATCTTCCCATTTTCTCTAAGGGGAAGGCTTTGGATTGGCTAGAAATGTTACCCAACCATTCCATCACCACTTGGGATGAGTTGGCCGAGAAGTTCATCACGAAGTTCTTTTCTCCGAGACATATGGCAACACTAAGAGATGAGATCCTTGCTTTTAAACAAGAGCCAAATGAACCGCTGCATGAGATTTAGGAAAGGTACTAGACCATGGTTAAAGACTGTCTGAATAATGATATGACCGAAGCCATGATCCAACAAACATTCTACCGTGGCATCAATACAACAAACCAATGTGTGGTTAACCAACTCGTCAGGGGGAACTTCATGACTTCACGAACACGCCATATGCCGAAGCGTGTGAAATACACTTGATGAGATGGCAGATATATCCTCGGCGTGGCAAAGTAGAGCCAATGTGCCACAAGGTGACCCCAATGTTATTCACATGCACAAGGAGCTACATGACCACGACCAAGCTATAGCCGAGTTGACTGCTACCATGAACCAATTGGCTAAAGCTCAGTTGCAACAAGTTCAAGGGCCAAATCAAGTGAATGCCATGGAAGGGGTAAATATGATGATCAACAAGAGAAGGAAACGAGGTTAACAAGTTTAAAACAATCCGGACCAATTTGAGCAAAGTGGTAGTGGGTACAATCAAGATGATTCCTATGATGATCAAAGTGAAGAGGTGCAACATGTCAACAATTATCAAGGTCAACGGGGCAATGCTCCGAATCAACAACAGTGGAGATCACAAGGAAATTGGGGAAATCAAGGTCAACAAGGAAATTGGAATAGTGGCAACAACAACAACCAAAGCAATTGGGGGAACAACAATAATCAAAATTGGGATAACCAAGGAAACCAAGGCAATTGGGGTGGCAACAATAATAGTAATTGGGGAGGCAATAACAATCAAGGGGGTTGGAACAACGATAATCAAGGGAATCGGGGGTCAGGCTTTCAAAGGCCTCCGATGTATCAACAACTGAATAACCCGCCTCTATTTCCTTCACAAGGTCCTAGCTTTTCTAATAATGAGATGGGACGGATTGAATCCATGTTCGAGCAAATGATGAAGAAAAATGCCAACTCCGATGCCCAATTGGCCTCCCATAACACTTCTATCCGCAACTTGGAAGTCCAACATGGCCAAATTTCTCAAGCTTTGAATACTCGCCCTAAGGGGGCACTACCAAGTGATTCGGTAGTAAACCCGAAGGGTGGGAACAATATGGGCCATGCTATGGCGGTGACTACAAGAAGTGGTAGAGGTGGAGTTGCTAGTATCTCGAATCCAAGAAAGCTTGTGAGTGATAATGTGATGGCGCAAGATGATGATGAGTCGAACAATGATGTGCAAGTGAATGATGAGAATGTGAATGATGAAGTGAGAATAGACATTAATGACAACAGAGAGGAGACATAAAATGATGTGAACCCATCTAGGTAATATGTGATAGACATACCGAAAATAGTAGTGCCCAAAGCCAAGGCTCCTTTGCCAATACCTCCTCCACTATATCCTCAAAGGATCACAAAGCCAGACAATGAGAATCAGTTCAAGAAATCTATTGATATGATGAAAAGTCTGTCCATAAATGTGCCTTTGGTTGATGCTCTCGAACAAATGTCGGGATATGCCAAGTTCATGAAGGACTTGGTAATAAAGAAGAGATCAATGAACTGTGAAATGATCAAAATGACACATCAAGTGAGTGCCATTGTGGCCTACATGGCTCCAAAGTTAGAAGACCCCGATGCCTTTACAATCCTGTGCACTATTGGTAGTGCCGATTTTGCCAAAGCTTTGTGTGACTTGGGAGAAAGCATTAACTTGATGCCATATTCTATGTTCAAGACTTTGGGGATTGGGCAACCAAGGACCACATCCATGAGGTTGCAAATGGCGGATAGGACAATGAAGAGGCCATTGGGGATAATTGATGATGTGCTAGTTTGGGTCGACAAGTTCATACTTCCCGCAGATTTTGTAATACTTGACTGTGAGGTTGACTAAGAGGTGCCGATCATATTGGGGAAACCTTTCCTAGCTATAGGGAAGGCCTTAGTTGATGTGGAAGCAGGGGAGCTCACCTTCCGGGTGGGCGATAAAAAAGTTGTGTTCCATGTTGCAAGGCAATGAGGCAGCCTATTATACCTCATGTTGTCATACACAAAAGTACGCCATAAATAAATTGATGAAAACTCGTAAAATAAGATGTTACATCCCGCATTGTCGTACGTTAACTTTCATCGTAAGTTAATCGACGTAAGTTTAGGAATGAGATTATTTTGATATTATAAGTAATGCTATTCAAGCAAGTGATAAGTAAATTCGTGAAGGTGAGAGGGTAAGCAAATCGATGAGAATGAATTTTGTCGAAGTTTGGTATTTTGAGATAAAATACGGTCCGGGCTATAAATACCCGGTATTTGTGGACTAGTGTCATACAAGGTACCACATGACCATAATAGTAAGGTGTACAAGGTATGTTAAAAGTGAATAGTATTTCAAGTAAGTTGGAATAATTCTTAATTATGTGGGTAATTGGTTAATTATTGGTTAGTGGGAGATTAACAAGTTAATCAAGAGATTAGTGGATAATTAATTAGAATTGTGGATAAGCTTAAATGCAAAACGTGGCAACAACTTAATTTAAGGTTGATGACTCTTACAAGCCACTTGATAAGGCTTTGGCTTAGTCATCACATTGGAAAGGGTTAGTCATATACCAATAACATTAAGAATAAGATTCAATAACATTACCTCTCTCATTGATTTTTAAGAATGAGATCAATGACGTTAGTCATTGTCTTATACATCACCTTTGGAAATTAATGTTACTAGCTCATAATTTTGCAAAGGTAATGTGAGATTTCTCTGAAATACTACACGGTTCAATGTGAAATAGTAATTCAAAGAAGACCCGATACAATCTTTCTCAAGAATATCATACGGATTCTTCCCTACTTCAATCCTCCGTTACGTGTTTTAGCAATGAGAATCGGTTCAGGTATGTTAAGGCTAAGCTCTTCCTTCATTTTGCATGATCTCATCATAACACAAGTTTGATAACTAGGCATAAAGAAAAACTCATATCTCGAAATTTACGTATATTTTGCTAGTCCCGCAAGTTACGTATATTTTTCTAGTTTTGTAAGTTACAATATTCTATTTATCGGAACTTCATATTCAATTGAGTATTTCCTTCTTCTAGTCAATAGAGTAGAGAGTATATATATACAGTATTAAAGTATTTTCATTACCATCGAGCTATAATTGATGGGCAGGCCCCTATTGGGCAACCTCTGATCAGAGTATATATATACAGTATTAAAGTATTTTCATTACCATCGAGCTATAATTGATGGGCAGGCCCCTATTGGGCAACCTCTGATCAGATGGTAAGTTATATACCGAGCCTATTGTGACCGAGCGCTTATGAGCGAGCCCAATTGGTTGAGATACAAAGCCTAGTATGGTCGCGAGCCTATGAGCGAGCCTACTGCGGCATAACAGTTGTATATGTATACTGAGTCTTATAGGGTAGGAAAACTATTTTACTTACTATATTGAGAGAGTTGAGTCAGTATCAGCAGGTAAGTATATCTTCATATTATCTTTGACTTCCATCTACTTGCAGTTATTATATTATCAGTTCAGTTTCAGCTTTCAGTATATTGCCTTACATACTCGGTACATTATTTCGTATTAACGTCCCTTTTCTAGGGGCGCTGCATTTCATGCGTGCAGGTTCAGATAGACAGACAGGTATACCTCCTCATTAAGTGTTGCCCGAGTTCAGCTTGATCGGTAAGCTCCATGTTGTTCGGAGTCGTCGGGTCTAGAGCTTTATATACATCTTGTGTATATATGTATATATGTTATGAGTAGGTCGGGGAGAAGTTCCGATCATAGTATATCCACCAGTAGAGGCTTGTAGACATATCCTATCAGTTAGTGCAATATGTTGGACTTGTAGGCATTGTATGTATATTTGGTTGGTTTGTCAGCTGCAATAATTATGACGGCCTTGTCGGCCCAACTTTATATTAATATTTAGTTAGCATTCGCAGTTGTCTTGCAATGTGGCCCATGGTCGAAGTATGACATCATATGTTCAGATTCCCTTAGTTGCAAGTTGGTACACAAGGATAGGTGAGGCACTGGGTGCTGGTCTCTCCCCAGGTTCGAGGCGTGACAAAAGTGGTATCAGAGTAGTTCTATCCTAGGGAGTCTATGAGACGTGTCTAGTAGAGTCTTGTTTATGGGTGTATTGTGCACCACACTTATAAGCAGAAGGTTAAAGGGTATTTAGGGCTGTCACTCTTTCTTCTTACTCTAGATCGTGTGGTAGAGCTCACTTATAATAATTCAAATTCTGAACTTCTATTTTATTCGTAATAAGATGATGCCTACATTTAGAAAGGCGATCGATAAGAGATATAGCTGTGGAAATGTTGAGTTAGAGGAACTCGATTTTGCATCTTGCTTATGATGAGTAAATGATAGGTATTAAGCAGATCATGCGTGTACTAAAAAGTGTACGGTTCCTAATAAGGAGCTTTTAGGAAATAATACTTATCCACTCTTACGGTAAAAAAGAATAATGGAATCGGAAGTTAGGTATGAGTTGTAGCAAGTAAAAGAAGCAAGGTGAAGAAGGATACGAGGTACCCAGTTAATAAAGATTATCATTATTTACCATTCAGGAAGGGAGATATAAGCATTTTGAATTACCTTCAACCGTAATAGATGTACGTACAATCGGCCACATCTATCTCAGTCATGCCCTATGGGAGCAAACTGATATGGTTTAAGAGAAGGACATGATAGTAGGATCCGGCTGGGATTAGAGTAACCCAAAATGATGAATGGATGGTTTGTGTTAGTTGACATTTCTGAAGGATGTTACAAAGGTGCTAATGGATCTCCTTGTGAGATACCTAGATGGTGCACTCTAAAATGGTACAACTAGATATGAGTACTACAAAGATGTGCAATGGAATCCTGGAAGGGGTAAATATTACCTTAGTGTGGCTCTCGTCCCTAGTAGAGAAAGAATGTTTGGAAATTTGAAGAGTTAATGGATGGAGCAAGGGGAGCTAAAAGCAAAGGAATGTTTTGTTCAAATTTTCAGAATAAAATGGTAGATAGAAGTATTAGCAGGGAAGTACGAAGAGGGATAATGAAGCATTATGAGTGAGATGTGATACATGGATGGCAACGATAGAGTGTTACAGAATTTATAGTCAAATGAAGAAAGATACGAGAGGTGATGGGCCTTAAGACAACAAAAGAGTATAGGCCATACAGTCACATCTCCATTTCGAGAAATAAGTTCGCGACTCTAACGTAATTAACAGAAGGAAAAGTTAGACCCCAGAGTAATAGAAATCAGTATGTACTGGTGAACAAGATAAACTAAACATGAATTAGGAACTGAGTGATTTGATAATACTCAACATCAAGAGAATTTCAGACTGCATTCCGATAATAATAGAATGGACAATAGAAGAAGACCCATGATGAATTCAGAGAATGGTCATTCAGGGAGACGTTTCCCTAAAGCAAGCAATATGAGCAAAGTTAAGCTTAAGGGACTGTATGTGCCATTTACACTAAGTGTCACCACCACGAGTGATGAATTTTGTTATTCTTGGTACAGAAGGAATACCGCAAGGTGAGTAAGGTTCATTGATGATGCGAAAGGATGCCAAAGATGAAAAGGAAAAATATCTATAGGCAGGTCGTCATGGCTCCAAGTCTTAGTACTCCCCTAAAGGAGGGAATATGGAATGATAAAGGAAGAATGCGATAAAAATAAGAAAGGGATGAGATTGCACTTATCTAAATGTTACAGATATGCTATGATTCTAGAACGTTATGTAAGCATGACGTCAAAAAAAGGGAAAGTAAGGGTTCCTTCCCGGGATGTTATTGATAGATAAGGAGCCAGTACGTGAGGCAAGTTAAAACAAGAAAATAACCCAAGAAAGATTACGCGGAATATGGATATGAGAATGAGACAATGAGTAGTTAGTAGTTGATTCGTGAAGAGCCCAGTTATGCCTAGACAAGAGGATAAAGACAAATCAACAGATCAATGCAAGATAAACATAGGGAACCCCAACATGGGGAATTCATCCTCGCAGTTATGACATTGTAATACTTGAGATATATTCATATAAGAGTTGGGGAAGTTAAAAAGGTACCGTATGAGTACTAGGAAATAAAAGAGAATGCCACTGGGAAGACAGTCGAAATATTATTTCAGAAGCAACTCTACAAGCACAAGGGCGTGGAGGTAAGTAACTATGGATAATTAGAGGCGCGAAAGAACATAAAAAATTCCATCGGGTATACGATGTAATAAGCTCGCAGCTTTACAAGAGTCAGAGGGTCCTCCCTAAAGTACTACAATGAAAGACTAGCAAAGAAAAATAAGGAAGAAGGCTTCAACCTAAACTCAGTGACCTAAAGAGGAAATAGTCTTATAACAACAATCTCACAACAACATTGTAAGCACTCCAAAGGAAAGTGGCACTTATCTTGGCTAATGAACGGGAAGTAAAACTAAAAGTAATATTCGAGATCATATGAGTTGCACAAAAACTTTGGCATATGTAGGCACTAAGATAAGCTAATTATGGACGCAACAAGGGAGCAGAAAGACTAGGAAAAGTAATAGCTTATATTTAAAGAAAGTTAAGATAGAACGAAAAGAAATTATTCGATCAATAATCCATAGTTGGTTACGTTATGAACATACTTAAGGGTTCAGAGTTTTATACATGTAGCATATATGGCCATAGAAGATTTGGGTATACGTTAAAAGAAAGAATTGGGCACAGGTCATAAACGAATGGTTAAATTGTTAAAGGATTGTATAATGCATATCCCTCAACACCCATGAAAGGCTAAATAGTATAACTAATACCTTGAACCCCAAATCGGGAGATAACTTAAGCCGACATTAAGGCCGATCAGAAGAAGGATGAAACTAAAGAGTTACATCAATGAAGTAAATCAGGATTCTGATTATTGGACCCAGGAAATTATAAAAGTCGTGATTGAGAATACTACAGAATTAATCTTAATATTAGAGGTGCAAGAGAGATAGCACAACAACTATTTTCTATAATGGCTCTACGATAAATCTAGTTAGAAAAATACCATCCTCATAAGAATTCAGTATGGAGCTCCCACCGGATTGTACAGGCATCAGAGGTGCAAGTATTATAATAGAGCTTCAAGTTATGGATTTGAATTATACCTATGTGGAAGGGAGGTCATGAAAGAGATAGAAGAATATGAGGTGATATTTTAAAATAAGTAAGGTAAAAGGTGAACAACATTCGAAATACTCAAGTATAGAAGTATGAGAGTGGTCCATACTTTAGGTAAAGGACTAGAAGCGCTGGGATTCAGTATCCAGGAATGATAGCAGCATCGTCAGTGGCATACCTTCCAGCCTATGGTTTCTAAGTACCGAAAGATCAAATTAGAGAGTAAAAGAAGAGTTAGAGACGATGTGATGTCTCGCTTGATATTCCAGGAAAGCATAAGGGAATCGATCGCAAGCTAAAGTATGATAGAATGAAAAGGTTTTAGAAAAAGAAGAGTAAGGATACGAAGAAGGCAAGTGAGAAGGTGACAAAAGTGGATAAGTCTTCGGGATTAAGCCCGTGAAAACAAAGGAGTTGATGGTTCCTCTAAGTTATAGAAAGCTCAATATAGCCTGAATGAACTCAAAAGTGTCTAAGACTAGTAACATTTAAAAGAGATGGGATCCTACCCTGGTAGCAGAATGAAAGTGTAATTGTGATAAATAAAGGATGACATTTGGGCCTTCGCTTGAGTAATGATTGAAGAAGAAAAAAAAGGGGGAAAAGGATTTCATGAATTATAAAAGATTAGAATACCCCCATAAGGTGAATCATATCGAGATACTATAAAATACGATTATGGAAATCACTTCAAATATTCCTCGATGCAATATAAACCCTAGTGGCAAGGTATTACGTAAGAAGTTTCAAGTTATCAATGGAATATTGTAGATCAACATTAAGGTAAATCGATAATGTATGGGTAAAAGATACAAAGTACGAGATGAGATTAGGCCATTAGTCTTAGAATGAGCAGAAATGAAGAATCGTTAAAAGACTTAGCTTTATATATATAGGATAAGCAACGAGAGTAACCTGGAGTCTGGTCGCAGACCTCAGTAATGATAAATCAAGGTAAGAATTATGGTGTATTATGACCTACTTAGATATAGTAAAGTCATGCGGATAGATAATCGGGCCTATGAAATAAAATATAACAATATACGTAAGTTCGACAAAGTACCGAGCGAAGAACTTTAGTATTCCTATAGATGCCCATAGGGACATCTTATTAAGCTCTGTACATGGTTACAAAGTGAGGCCTAGATATTGGATAAAAGTTGGAGGAAAAGTGAAAGAAGAGTCGCATATGTGCACTTACAAAGTCAGAGTCGTACATGTTGCATGATAAAAGGTAGCAACAATTACAAGATTGGAAGGATTCTGATAACGAGTTATGGTACGAGAAAGAGGCCTAAAGGGGAAAATGCTCTGGCCTTTGGGATTCATTCACAGAACAATTACCTAGATGGCAAGAGGAGTATTAAAGTATTCACCTGAGCTATGGGTTATGAGAATGATAAGTGCATCAGTCAACATTCGAAGACGAATGTTCCAAAGAGGGAAATTATACTACACCCCATGTTTTCATATGCGGAAGTACGCCATAAATAAATTGATGAAAGCTCGGAAAATGAGATGTTACATCCCGCATTGTCGTATGTTAAATTTCATCGTAAGTTAATCGGCGTAAGTTTGGGAATGAGATTATTTTGAGATTATAAGTATTATACTATTTCAAGCAAGTGATAAGTAAATTTGTGAAGGTGAGAGGGTAAGCAAATCAATAAGAATGAATTTTGTCGAAGTTTGGCATTTTGAGATAAAATACGGTTCGGACTATAAATACCCGGTATTTATAGACTATTGTCATACAAGGTACCATATGACTATGATAGTAAGGTGTATAAGGTGTATTAAAAGTGAGTAGTGTTCTAAGTAATTTGGAATAATTCTTAATTATGTGGGTAATTGGTTAATTATTGGTTAGTGGGAGATTAACAAGTTAATCAAGAGATTAGTGGATAATTAATTAGAATTGTGGATAAGCTTAAATGCAAAACGTGGCAGCAACTTAATTTAAGGTTGATGACTCTTACAAGCCACTTGATAAGGATTTGGCTTAGTCATCACATTGGAAAGGCAGAGTCATATACCAATAACATTAAGAATAAGATTCAATAACATTACTTCTCTCATTCATTTTTAAGAATGAGATCAATGACGTTAGTCATTGTCTTAGACATCACCTTTGCAAATTAATGTTACTAGCTCAAAATTTTGCAATGGTAACGTGAGATTTCTCTAAAATACTACACGGTTCAACGTGAAATGCTAATTAAAAAAAGGTCCGGTACAATCTTTCTCAAGAATATTATATGGATTCTTTCCTACTTCGATCCTCCATTACGTTTTTTCGCAAAGAGAATCGGTTAAGGTATGTTAAGGCTAAGCTCTTCCTTTATTTTGCATGATCTTGTCATAAGACAAGTTTGATAACGAGGCATAAAGAAAAATTCATATCCCCAAATTTACGTATATTTTGCTAGTTCCGCAAGTTACGTATATTTTCCTAGTTTTGTAAGTTACAATATTCTCTTTATCGGGACTTCATATTTAATTGAGTATTTTCTTCTTCTAGTCAAGAGAGCAGAGAGTATATATATACAACATTAAAGTATTTTTATTACCATTGAGCTATAATCGATAGGCAGGCCCCTATTGGGCAACCTTTGATTAGATGGTAAGTTATATATCGAGCCTACTGTAGTCGAGCACCTATAAGCAAGCCCAGTTGGTCGAGATACAGAGATTAGTATGGCCGACCGTCTATGAGCGAGCCTACTATGGCATAGCAGTTATGTATATGTATATATATACCGAGCCTTATAGGGCCGGAAAACTATTTTACTTACTATATTGAGAGAGTTGAGTCAGTATCAGCAGGTAAGCATATCTTCAGATTATCTTTGACTTCCATCTACTTGTAGTTATTATATTTTCAGTTCAGTTTCAACTTTCAGTATATTGCCTTACATACTCGGTACATTATTTTGTACTGACATCCCTTTTCTGGTGGCGCTACATTTCATGCGTAGAAGTTCAGATAGATAGTCAGGTAGACCTCCTTATTAAGTGTTGCCCGAGTTCAGCTTGATCGATAAGCTCCATGCCTATCGGAGTCGCCATGTCTAGAGCTTTGTTAGAAACTAAGCATCCACTAGACTGTATAGAGAACCAGGTTCTATATGATTTTCCACTGAAAATACTAATGAACCAAACTGTATCACAATCTGGTCCTATATCAGTTTGGTATAGTACTAACTGCGGAACCAGTATGTAAATAAAACACAGGATAAGTTCCCACAATATAGAGAACCAGATTCTCTAGCAGTTCCTACTATAAGCAACAGACTATACAACCAACCAGTACAGGGAATCAGGTTCTCTTATTGCTCCCACAGTAGCTCGGCAGTAAGTAATGAACACAAAGGATTTTTACGTGGAAAAATCCCAACTCAAGGGGACAAAAACCACGACCTACACTTATAGGCTTTCAACTTCACTAACTTGTAAACAACTATTACAAGCCACTTTGTAATGACTCTATTACAAAGAATTCAACTAACTTGTGGTACTCTTACCACAAGCCATTTTGTGACTCCCTAGTTACAAAGACTTTAACTAACTTGTGATGCTCTCACCACAAGCCACTTTGTCACTCTATAGTTACAAAGGCTTTTACTCACTCTAACTTGTAATAACACTTCTTATAAGCCACTTTGTAACTCTCTAGTTATAAAGACTTTAACTTATGACTAAACCCAGTCACAACATAAGCTAGGGAGTTTACGGGTTTTAGATTTTCTAAAAACAGCTTCTAAGAAAGCTAGATAGGAGTTACAATGAAGAACAAATAATAAAGACTGAACAAACCTAAGGACTTAAAATATCTTCGATCTTGGATCAGGACCTTGAGGTTGCAGTAGCTTTGTTCTTGAGAGAGAGGTTGTTGTAAGCACTTGAGAGAGGATTTTTGTTTTTGATTGTTGCAAGTCTTGGAGAGGATGCCTTGTGTCTTGCACTAGGTTTATATTACAAAAGACATCACCTTAGTGATGTCAAATCTTAGTTAGTACATGCCTCTTCTCAATGGGAAGTCACTGCTGCACTATCTACAGAAGTGTTGCATGTACAGTTACAGGTAGTCACTTTCTACAGTTGCTTTCCAGCTGTACTGTTGACATATACTTATGTTAGGGGAACACCAAAGTAATATGTCCTCAAATGGTTCCTGTGAATCTAAAGACACAATGCCTAGATTATCCTGAGTCGATTAACTTGAATGGCTGTTCCAGGCATGCTTCAAGTTCTTTATCTGGTTCTCTCATGACTTAAGTTGTTTTATCTTCCTTGTTTGTATTTATACATGCGTGACATCACTTACAATGATGTCAGCAAGGTAGGTAAAAAGCCTTCCACAGAAAGTTGACTGCTGCACTGTTCCTTTATAATAACATTTGTGCAGGCAACAACTTTCCTGCTGGAGAGTTGACTTCATACAGTCTCCTCGGGAACTGGTAGGGACCTACTCTCTCAGCTGTTCCTTTCGCTCTTCCTCACTTGAGTCATTTCTATCAGCTTTGAGTACCAGGTTCTTTTCTTTCTTTGGTTCTCTTCTTTCATTGTCTATCTTCCTCTTCATCTCGTAGGTATTCAGATTTCCAACTAGCTCTTTTATGGTCAGCTCCTGCAAGTCCTTTGATTTAGTAATAGCCTTCACCTTGCTTTCCCAAGGGCTGGATCCCAACCTGGAACTTTATGATCTCAAGATCTTGTAAATGTATAACAGGTTCCTTATCTGGTTCTGGATGGTAAATTTGTTAGATCATCAAAATACAAAGTAAAGTACTTATGCCCAAGTTACTTGTAACCTATAAATTTCTCCCTTTTTGATGATGACAAACTTAGAATTTATATTCCCCCTAAGAACCAGATCTCCACATTGTTTCCCCTATGAATCAGCCATATTCCCCACGAGAACCAAACCTAAGGTGCTGATCACAACTAGTTCCTCAAGACTGTTTAGCAAATCATCGAAACTCAAAATACCATAACTTATCAATTTCCCCCTTTTTGATGATGACAAACCCAAAATTGATATTCCTCTTGAGAACCAGATTCCTCACATGTTTCCTGCGGATCAGGCCTATAATCAACATATTATGAGCACCGTTTCCCCTGTGAAGCAGAACTATCTCTTGAGAACCAGATTCCTCACATATTTTCCTGCATTATCAGCAACGTTCCCTCTACGAAGCAGAGGTATCTTTCATGCACAACACAACATATCAATTTGATTCCCCCATGTTGTTGACACCTATATAACTTCCCCCTTTTGGCATCATCGAAAAGAATAACAGAAGATCACAACCCAAAAGAAGTTCAGCAACATTAACTCACGCCACTTGGGCAACATAGCATAAATAGTAACAAGAACAACAAGTGAATGTCATGGCACAAAATAGAGTGATTGCCCATAGTGGAGTAATTATCACAAAAGCACAGTTGTTTCAACAATACACAATATGACAATTATATAACTAAAGTACCAATGTCATTAAATATAGGTATCAAAAGAAGATAAGAATTCTAGGGATTTTGGAAGGAGTGATGGACATGGATCACTAGGCAGGAAGAAATGTAAGGGGCTAAGGCTTTGATGATCTTGTCCATTCGTTCATTTAATCTCCTTTGATCAATGATCATCTACTCTCTCAGTTCCTCCACCTGTTTCCTCTATCTTTCATTCTCACCCTTCAACTTAGCATTCTATTCATCTGAGGGTCTACGAGGACCTGGTTCTCAACCTGTCTGAGTAGGCTGAACCATCAATAAGATCACCAAGAATCTCCGCAAGCTTCTTCTCATCAGGAACAACTCTGTCCCATGCACATATAGAATTATAGTATCACATAAAACATAGATGTTTTTACTTCTTCTTCATAAACATTGGGACTTTGAAGAACAAAGAGGTGATTCTATTTTTGGAACTCAACACTGCCGAGAAGTTCCTCCATTTTTCAGCAATATCAGGGTCAACGCTCTGCCTTAAAACACTTTTTGAGACTTCAATGTCTTCTCCTTCCAAACCTAATGGCCCAACCTTTTGCTTTTGTATGGAACCATGTTCCTCACTTACACTACCATTTCTATCCCTGAGCTGCTAAGTCTCCCTCGCTCTCTTCTCAATCTATTCACCCTTATCATTTATTGCATCTTTCTCAGTCAACTTTCTTTTCTCCATTTATTTATTTGCACAAATAAGATTCTTCCACTTCATCCTCTCTTCCACAATCATCACATTAGCAGGTTACACCACTTCATCATCAATTAGCCTGCTTTTCTCAATTCTTTTTGCTGGATCAGAGGTATGTTTAAGCACAAAACCCAAGAGAAATAGATCATCATTAGAATTAACATCCTAAGAAGGATTTTAGGGACTTGATCCCTCATTCAGTTCCCCTCTTTTTTAGCACATTCACCAATTTCTCCATCCTTCAAGGCTTCTACAAACCCAACAACAATTTCAGCCTTACGCTCTAGAATATTAGATCTACTCCGTTCCCTTTCAGTTAAACTCTCATCAAAATCTACCAAAGACTTTTAGGGGTTTGATTTAGATATAGTTAGGATTTTGGAAGGTGACAGAGTTATGTTTACTTCTGACATATTTGGAGAGAAGGATTCTTTTTGAGACAAGGTTGATTTTGGTTTTGAAGAAAAGAATCGATTTTAATTGGGTGTAAGATAAAGAAGTGCCTTTTTGGGGGCAACAGGTCAGTTCGGAAAAAGGTTTAACATTTTGGACTTCAAAAGTTAGGAGGAGAGGCGGGAGAAAGGCAGAGATAAATTAATGACATGATACTTTAGCAGCTTAAAAAGGCATATAAGTATTGGAGAGACTACTAACCTGAGTCACAGGAACCAGGTTCCTTGACGGTTTTTGAAAATTTTGAGCAAAGATTCCTAGAAGTTCAATGTCACTCTTACTTATTTTTGTCCTAAAACTGCCATGTGTGTATACCTATAACAATATCGATTTGAGTTAGATGTCGCCAAAAAATACTTTTTAGCATTGTACCTTTCCTTCTTAACATAGCCAATCATCGAGGGACCAGGTCCTTAGTTGAGCTTGATTAACCGCAACTCCAAACGTTTTCTTTCAAAATGTTCCCTGCTTAGTGCCTTGGTGAAGATGTTTTCTACGTGGTCCTCCGTCTTCCAGAACTTCATACAAATCAGAACCTTTTCAATATTATCCCTCAATGAGTGATGTCGCACATGAATGTGCTTTGTCCTCTTGTGTTGTACCGGGTTCAAGCTGTAAATACACCAAAGTCTTTAAGATGTTGCTTGATCTGTACTAGTTGAGCCCAACAAGAAGCAACAACCACGTAATCAGCTTCAACAGTAGGAAGAGCCACACAATTTGTTTCTTTGTACCCCATGAGATCAAGCTTGATCCCAGAAAATGTGCCATTCCAGATGTACTCTTTCTATCCACCAGATATTCAACATAATCAGCATTGGCATATCCAACCAATTCAATGTTATCTCCTAAGGGATAGTAGAGAACCAGGTCCTACATCCCTTTCAGATATCTTAGGATTCTCTTGGCAGCTTTCAGATGAGATTCCTTTAGATTGGATTGAAACCCGGCACACAGACCCACACCAAAAAAAAACTGGGCTGCTACAGAAGTGACCCTATGATACCTCTATGCATGGTTTGATTTATAGAGGAACCAGGTTCATCCATTCTAGACAAGTAGCTGTGGTGATGGGAGTGTCAATGAGTTTTGATGTCCCCATGTCAAATCTGTTCAGCAGCTTCTTGATGTACTTTTATTGTCTTATCATTGTCCCCTTGGGAGGTTGCTTCACTTGTACATCTAAAAAGAAGTTCAGTTCCCCCATCGTCCTCATTTACAACTCACTTCCCATAAGTTTTGCAACTTCTTCACATTCAGAGTCAACTGTTGCTCCAAAGATGATGCCATCAACATAATTCTGCACAGTGAGTAGGTTACTTCATAATTTCAAGCACGGGGAGTCTGGCTCCTATAACATTTCTTTTAGCAGGTCGTGGAACCAGGTTCCCCACACTATTCCTCTCAAGTTGATGGAGCACTATTTGCATAATTGTAATCCAATCAACATCTTTCAATGCTTCCTTAATATCTTAGGCTCTATTTGAGATAGAAGCGCTGAGAAGGGAAATGAGTTTCTTGTCTTTGATCTGATTTGAATTTTTCAGCAGTTGGAGTTCCATGTACAACATCCACAACTCTATTTTCTGCTTCAGATATTGTGATTAAGGGACCAGGTTCCTCTATGTCGGTTGGACTCTCATCTTCAGTTCTCTTTCCTTCTCTGTTTGGCATCCTCATAGGTCCACATAGATCCATATGGAGGAGATCAAGTGGCCTTGAGATACTAACTTCCTTTTTGGGCTTTAAAAAGGATCTGACTTGCTTTCCTTTTACACATGCATTACACACCCTGTGATCCTTGAAATTTGAATTTAGCATACTACGAACCAGGTCCTTCTTGACTAGTTTGTTCAGTAGCGTGAAACTTGCACGACCCAACCTTCTGTGCCATAGCTTTGCATTATCATTAACAACACTCAAACAGCTAAGATCCCCTTGTCACAAAGTTGGGAAATACCCAGCAAGCTATACTTCAACCTCTTCACGAAGTACGCATTTTCAATAAAGTAGGAAAGAAACTTCTCGATCCTTCTAACTCCTAGAATGTATCCCTTCTTACCATTTTCAATGGATATACTCCCTCCTTGCAGGGCCTTCAGTGAAATAAAATCATTTGTACTTTCAGTTATGAGCTTTGAGCAGTCGCTATCCATGTACCATTATTGACTGCTCCCTTTCACTGTTCCCTACACACTAAATCAATGATTAGATTTAGGAACCCAAGCTAGCTTGGGTCCCTTATAATGATAGAACAGGCGGATAAACTTCTTTTTGCCAATGTAGGCAACACATATTTTCTTTTCAGGGAACAAGGTTCCTCATCAGTATGCCCTTTTTCAACAAAAACTTTGTTTTTCTGCAAAGACTGAATTTTAACTTTACAAGACTCCTTGTAATGAGCAGTTTGACCACAGTGAGTGCACAACCTATTATCGGCCACAGTTACATACTTTCTATGGGGATTATAAGAGCTTTTAGCCTTTTGGAACCCGAAGCCTTACCTGTTTCCATCAGTACTCCTGTATATAGACGTTATTGTCCATCCATTTTTTTGTTTGGTTTTTCAACAAGCTGTGCTCTCTAGTTACTTCTTCCACTTGTTCCCTTAAATCTACAATAGAAACTACCATATCATCCCTTTCTTGCTCAGTAGCTGCAATTTTCTCTACTAGAGTATTCTTTTCTTTGCTAAGGTTCTCTATGGTTTCCTTCAAGTCATCAACCACTACCATCAAATCATCTCTAGAATGTTCAGCATCTCCTAGTTCTATGATTAGGGCATCTTTATCATTAACAAAACTATAATATGTATCAATTAGAACATTTGCTAATGACATCAATTTTTTCGAAGAGTAGGCCTTCAGATTTCTCTAAACATCCCTGAAAGTTACCTCATCATTGTCATCCTTTTCATCCTCATCGGACTGAGCCGTCAAATGCAAACAATGAATCATATTCCTTTGCTTTATTTTCCACTACCATCATGGAGTTGCTTCCTACATCTGGTTCCTCTTCTAATTCACCGGAGGAGTCTCCCATGCAGCAAGAGCTTGCTTCACAATATTGTTAGATGCACTTTTTCGGCTGAATCGTTTGTTAGGAATCGGGTTCCTTTTTGCTACTTTGTCGGAGTTGTGTTTGTAATGCTCTTATTTCAGAAATGGGCAGTCTTTGATGAAGTGTCCATGCTTTCCACACTTATGACAGCAATCATTTCCTTTGAGATTCCTGCTGGAACTTCCTTTCTTTGGGATCCCACCCTTTTTACGAACTATCTTCTGAAATCTTTGTGGTCTATTGGTTAATTGACTTTCCTCGAAGTTTGGTGGAGCAACCATGTAGATCCTTTTTAGGTCTTAACCTTTTAGAAAGAACCCATTTTGATGCCAATTGTTAGAAACTAAGCATCCACCAGACTGTATAAAGAACTGGGTTCTTTATAAGTTTCCATTTAAAATACTAATGAACCCAACTGTATAGTGATCTGGTCCTATATATCAGTTTGGTACAGTGCTAACTGTGGAACCAGTATGTAAATAAGATACAGGATAAGTTCACACTGTATAGAGAACCAAATTCTCTAGCAGTTCCTATTGTATGCAACAGACTGTACAACCAGCTAGTACAGGGAACCAGGTTCTCTAATTGTTCCCCCTTTTTGATGATGACAAACTTAGAATTGATATTCCCTCTGAGAACTAGATCTCCATATTGTTCCCCATACGAATCAGCCTTATTCCCCATGAGAACTAAACATAAGGAGTTGATCACAACTGGTTCCTCAAGACTATTTGACAAATCATCAAAACTCAAATTACCATAACTTATCAATTTCCCCTTTTTGATGATGACAAAACCAAAATTGATATTCTTCTTGAGAACTAGATTCCTCACATGTTTCCTGCGGATCAGACCTATAATCAACATATTATCAGCATCGTTCCCCCTGCGAAGCAGAACTATCTCTTGAGAACCAGATTCCTCACATGTTTCCTTGTATTATAAGATACCAATTGTTAGAAACTAAGCGTTCACCAGACTGTGTAGAGAACCGGGTTCTCTATGTATTTCCACTGAAAATACTAACGAACCAAACTGTGTAGCGATCTGGTCCTATATCAGTTTGGTACAGTGCTAACTACTGAATCATCCCTTTCTTGCTTAGCAGATACAATTTTCTCTACTAGAGTATTCTTTTCTTTGCTAAGGTTCTCTATGGTTTCCTTCAAGTCATCAACCACTACCATCAAATCATCTCTAGAATGTTCAACATCTCCTAGCTCTATGATTAAGGCATCTTTATCATTAACAAAACTATAATATGTATCAATTAGAACATTTACTGATGACATCAATTTTTTCGAAGAGTAGGACTTTAGATTTCTCTAAACATCCATGAAAGTTACCTCATCATTGTCATCCTCTTCATCCTCATCGGACTGAGCCGTCAAATGCAAATAATGAATCATATTCTTTGCTTTATTTTCCGCTACCATCATGGAGTTGCTTCCTACATCGGGTTCCTCTTCTAATTCACCAGAGGAGTCTCCCATGCAGCAAGAGCTTGCTTCACAACATTGTCAGTTGCACTTTTTTAGCTGAATCATTTGTCAAGAACTGGGTTCCTTTTTGGTACTTTGTCAGAGTTGTGTTTGTAATGCTCTTGTTTCAGAAATGAGCAGTCTTTGATGAAGTATCCAGGCTTTCCACACTTATGACAACAATCATTTCCTTTGAGATTCCTGCTGGAACTTCCTTTCTTTGGGATCCCACCCTTTTTACGAACCATCTTCTGAAATCTTTGTGGTCTATTGGTTGATTGACTTTCCTCAAAGTTTGGTGGATCATCCATGTAGATCCTTTCTAGGTGTTAACCTTTTAGAAAGAACCTGCTTTGATACCAATTGTTAGAAACTAAGCGTCCACCAAACTGTATAGAGAACCGGTTCTCTATGAGTTTTCACTGAATATACTAATGAACAAAACTATATAGCGATCTGGTACTTTATCAGTTTGGTACAATGCTAACTACAGAACCAATATGTAAATAAGACACAGGATAAGATCCCACTGTATAGAGAACCAGATTCTCTAGCAGTTCCTACTGTAAGCAATAGACTGTACAACCAACTAGTACAGGGAATCAGGTTCTCTAATTTTTCCCACAGTAGCTCGATAGTAAGTAAAGAACACAGAGGAGTTTTACGTGAAAAAATCCCAACTCAAGGGGAAAAACACCACGACCTACACTTGTAGGCTTTCAACTTCACTAACTTGTAAACACATATTACAAGTCACATTATAATGACTCTATTACAAAGAATTCAACTAACTTGTGGTACTTTTACCACAAGCCACTTTGTGACTCCCTAGTTACAAAGACTTTAACTAACTTGTGATGCTCTCACCACAAGTCACTTTGTTACTCTATAGTTATAAAGGCTTTTACTCACTCTAACTTGTAATAATACTTATTACAAGCCACTTTGTAACTCTCTTGTTACAAAGACTATACTTATAACTAAACCTAGTCCCAACATAAACTGGGGAGTTTACATGTTTTGGGTTTTCTAAAAACAGCTTCAAAGAAAGCTAGATAGGAGTTACAATGATGTAAAAAATAACAAAGACTCAACAAACCTAAGGGCTTAAGATATCTTCGATCTTGGATCAGGTCCTTGAGGTTACAGTAGCTTTGTTCTTTCGAGAGAGGTTGTTGCAAGCACTTGAGAGAGGATTTTCGTTTCTGATTTTTGCAAGTCTTGGAGAGGATGCCTTGTGTCTTGCACCAGGATTATATTACAAAAGACATCACCTTAGTGATGTAAAATCTTGGTTAGTACATGCCTCTTCTCAATGGGAAGTGACTACTACACTGTTTACTGAACTATTGCGTGTACAGTTGCAGGCAGTCACTTTTTATAGTTGCTTTCCAACTGTACTGTTGATTTATACTTCTGTTAGGGGAACACCAAGGTATCAGGTCCCTAATCTGGTTCTTGTGAATCTAAAGACACACTGCCCAGATTATCTTGAGTCGATTAACTTGAATAGTTATACCAGGCATGCTTCAGGTTCTTTATCTGGTTCTCTCATGACGTAAGTTGTTTTACCTTCCTTGATTGTATTTATACATGTGTGACATCACTTACAATGATGTAAGCAAGGTAGCTAAAAAGCCTTCCACAGAAAGTTGACTGCTGCACTATTCCTGTACAATAGCGTGTGCAAGCAACAACTTTCCTACTATAGAGTTGACTTCATACAGTCTCCTCGGGAACTGGTAGGGACCTGTTCTCTTAGCTGTTCCTTCCGCTCTTCCTCACTTGAGTCATTACTGTCAGCTTTGAGTACCAGGTTCTTTTCTTTCTTTGGTTCTCTTCTTTCACTATCTATCTTCCTCTTCGTCTCGTAGGTCTTCGGATTTCCAACCAGCTCTTCTATGGTTAGCTCCTACAAGTCCTTTGATTCAGTAATAGCCTTCACCTTGCTTTCCCAAGGGCTGGATCCCAACCTGGAACTTTATGATCTCAAGGTCTTGTAAATGTGTAACAAGTTCCTTATTTGGTTCTGGATGGTAAGTTTGTTAGATCATCAAAATGAAAAGTAAAGTACTTATGCCCAAGGTACTTGTAACCTATCAATTTCCCCCTTTTTGATGATGAAAAACTTAGAATTTATATTCCCCTTAAGAACCAGATCTCCACATTGTTCCCCCTACGAATCAACCATATTCCACATGAGAACCAAACCTAAGGAGCTGATCACAACTAGTTCCTTAAGATTGTTTGGCAAATCATCAAAACTCAAAGTACCATAACTTATCAATTTCCCCTTTTTTCAACATATTCCTCACAAGTTTCCTGCGGATAAGACCTATAATCAACATAATATGAGCACCATTCCCCCTGTGAAGCATAACTCTCTCTTGAGAACCAGATTCCTCACATGTTTCCCTGCATTATCAACAATGTTCCCCCTACGAAGCAGAGCTATCTTTCATGCACAACACAACATATCAATTCGATTCCCCCATGTTGTTGACACCTATATAACTTTCCTATTTTGGCATCATCGAAAAAAATAATAGAAGAAGCACAACCAAAAAGAAGTTAAGCAACATTAACTCAGGCCACTTGGGCAACACAACATAAATAGTAACATTAACAACAAGTGAATGTCATCGCACAAAATAGAGTGATTGCCTATAGTGGAGTAATTATAACAAAAGCACAGTAGTTTCAACAATACATAATATGACAATTTAAAGAACTAAAGTACCAATGTCATTAAATATAGGGATCAAAAGAAGATAAGAATTCAAGGTATTTTGGAAGGAGTGATGGACATGGATCACTGGGCAGGAAGAAACGTAAGGGGCTAAGACTTTGATGATCTTGTCAATTCGTTCATTTAATCTCCTTTGATCAATGATCATCTACTCTCTCAGTTCCTCCACATGTTTCCTCTATCTTTCATTCTCACCCTTCAACTTATCATTCTATTCTGTCGAGGGTCTTTGAGGACCTGGTGCTCAACCTGTCTGAGTAGGCTGAACCATCAATCAGATCACTAAGAATTTTCCCAAGCTTCTTCTCATCAGAAACAACTCTGTCCCGCGCACATATAGCATCATAGTGTCACATAAAACATAGATGTTTTTACTTCTTCTTCATAAACATTGGTACTTGGAGGAACAAAGAGGTGATTCTATTTTTGGAACTCAACACTGCCAAGAAGTTCCTCCATTTTTCAACAATATCAGGGTCAACACTCTGCCTTACAACACTTTTTTAGGGTTCAATGTCTTCTACCTCCAAACCTAATTTCCCAACCTTTTGCTTTTGTATGGAACCAGGTTCCTTACTTACACTACTCTTTCTATCCCTGAGCTTCCATGTCTCCCTCATTCTCTTCTCAATTTGTTCACCCTTATCATCTGTTGCATCTTTCTCAGCCAACTTTCTTTTCTCCATTTATTTATTTATTTGCACAAATGGATATTCTTCCACTTCATCCTCTCTTCCACAATCACCACATCAGCAGGTTACCCCACTTCATCATCAATTAGCCTGCTTTTCTCAATTCTTTTTGCTAGATCAGAGGTTCATTTAAGCATAGAACCCAAGAGAAAAAGATCATCATTAGAATTAACATCCTAAGAATGATTTTAGGGACCGGTTCCCTCATTCAAGTCCCCTATTTTTAGCATATTTACCAATTCCTCCATCCTTCAAGGCTTCTACAAACCCAACAACAATTTCAGCATCACGCTCTAGAATATTAGATCTACCCCGTTCCCTTTCAGTTAAACTCTCATCAAAATCTACCAAAGACTTCTTGGGGGTTTGATTTTGGGGAGAAGGATTCTTTTTGAGACAAGGTTGATTTTGGTTTTGAAGAAAACAATCGATTTTAATTGGGTGTAAGATAAAGAAGTGCCTTTTGGGGGGCAACAGGTCAGTTCAGAAAAGGTTTAACATTTTGGACTTCAAAGGTTAGGAGGAGAGGTAGGAGAAAGGCAGAAATAAATTAATGACATGACACTTCAGCAGCTTAAAAAGGCATATAAGTATTGGAGAGACTACTAACCTGAGTCACAGGAACCAGGTTCCTTGACGATTTTTGAAAATTTTGAGCAAAGACTCCTAGAAGTGCAATGTCACTCTTACTTGTTTTTGTCCTGAAACTGCCATATGTGTATACCTGTAACAGTATAGATTTGAGTTTGATGTCGCCAAAATACACTTTTTAGCATTGTACCTTTCCTTCTTAACATAGCCAATCAACGAGGGACTAGGTCCTTAGTTGAGCTTGATCAGCCCCAACTCCAGACGCTTTCTTTCAAAATGTTCTCTGCTTAGTGCCTTGGTGAAGATGTCTGCTACATGGTCCTCCGTCTTCCATAACTTCATACAAATCAGAACCTTTTCAATATTATCCCTCAATGAGTGATGTCGCACATGAATGTGCTTTGTCCTCTTGTGTTGTACCGGGTTCAAGCTGTAAATACACCAAAGTCTTCAAGATGTTGCTTGATCTGTACTAGTTGATTTCAACAAGAAGCAGCAACCACGTAATCAACTTCAGCAGTAGGAAGAGCCACATAATTTGTTTCTTTATACCCCATGATATCAAGCATGATCCCAGAAAATGCGTTGTTCCAGATGTGCTATTCTATCCACCAGATATTCAACATAATCAGCATTAGCATATCCAACCAATTCAATATTATCTCCCGAGGGATAGTAGAGAACCAGGTCCTGCATCCCTTTGAGATATCTTAGGATTCTCTTGGTAGCTTTCAGATGAGATTCCTTTAGATTGGATTAAAACTCAATACACAGACCCATACCAAAAAATATCTGGTCTGCTACAGAAGTGACCCTATGATACCTCTATGCATGGTCTGATTTATAGGGGGACCAGGTTCATCCATTCTAGACAATTAGCTGTGGTGATGGGAGTGTCAATGATTTTTGATGTCTCCATGTCAAATCTCTTCAGCAGCTTCTTGATTTACTTCTGTTGTCTTATCATTGTCCCCTTTGGAGGTTGCTTCAGTTGTAAATCTAAGAAGAAGTTCAGTTCCCCCATCGTACTCATTTCTAAGTCACTTCCCATGAGTTTTGCAACTTCTTCACATTGAGAGTCAACTTTTGCTCCAAAGATGATGCCATCAACATAAATCTACACAGTGAGTAGGTTCCTTCATGATTTCAAGCATGGGGAGTCTGGCTCCTATAACATTTCTATCAGCAAGTCATGGAACCAGGTTCCACACACTGTTCCTCTCAAGTTGACAGAGCTCTTTTTACATAATTGTAATCCAGTCAGCATCTTTCAGTGTTTCCTTGATATCTTAGGCTCTATTTGAGAGAGAAGGGTTGAGACGACAAATGAGTTTCTTGTCTTTGATTTGATTTGAATTTCTTAGCAGTTGGAGTTCCATGTACATCATCCACAACTCTGTTTTTTGCTCAGATATTGTGATTGAGGGACACGATTCCTCTATGTCGGTTGGACTCTCATCTTCAGTTCTCTTTCTTTTTCTATTTGGCATCCTCATAGGTCCACATAGATCCATATGGAGGAGATCAAGTGGCCTTGAGATACTAACTTCCTTTTTGGGCTTGAAAAAGGATATGATGTTGTTTCCTTTTACACATGCATCACACACCCTGTGATCCTTGAAATTTGATTTTGGCAGACCACGAACCAGGTCCTTCTTGACTAGTTTGTTCAGCAGCGTGAAACTTGCACGACCCAGCCTTCTGTGCCATAGCTAAACATTATCAATATAAACACTCAGACAGCTAAGATCCCCTTGTCAGAGTTGGGAAATACCCAGCAAGCTATACTCCAACCTCTTCACGAAGTACACATTTTCAATAAAGTGGGAAAGAAACTTCCCGATCCTTTTTCAGCGGATACACTCCCTCCTTGCAGGACCTTCAGTGAAAGAAAATCATTTGTACTTCCAGTTATGAGCTTTGAGTAGTCACTATCCATGTACCATTATTTACTGCTCCCTTTCACTGTTCCATGCACACTAAATCAATGATTATATTTAGGAACCCAAGCCAGTTTGGGTCCCTTATAATGATAGAACGGGCGGATCAAACTTCTTTTTGCCCATGTAAGCATTACATATTTTCTTTTCAGGGAACCAGGTTCCTCATCAGTATGCCTTTTTTCAACAAAAACTTTGTTTTTCTGCAAAGACTGAATTTTAACTTTACAAGAGTCCTTGTAATGAGCAGTTTGACCACAGTGAGTGCACAACATATTATCAGCCATAGTTACATACTTCCTATGGGAATTATAGGAGGTTTTAGCCTTTTGGAACCCGAAGCTTTGCCTGTTTCCATCATTACTCCTATATATAGACATTATTATATCAGGGGACCGGGTCCATTTGTGTGACTTATCAAGATCATTTTAACCTTTTTTAAATCCTCATGAAGTTGTCTATTCTTTTCAAGCTCAGCAACAAGACTTGTTTTAATTTTCTTAAGCTTACTCTCAAGCTCAAGTTGAGCCTTTCTAGCCACTTCCTCTCCATCAGTGTTGTCCATCCATTTTTTTGTTTGTTTTTTCAACAAGCTGTGTTCTCTAGTTACTTCTTCCACTTGTTCCCTTAAATCTACAATACAAAACTACCATATCATCCCTTTCTTGCTAAGTAGCTACAATTTTCTCTACTAGAGTATTCTTTTCTTTGCTAAGGTTCTCTATGGTTTCCTTCAAGTCATCAACCACTACTATCAAATCATCTCTAGAATGTTCAGCATCTCCTAGCTCTATGATTAATGCATCTTTATCATTAACAAAACTATAATATATATCAATTAGAACATTTGCTAATGACATCAATTTTTTCGAAGAGTGGGACTTCAGATTTCTCTGAACATCCCTGAAAGTTACCTCATCATTGTCATCCTCTTCATCCTCATCGGACTGAGCCATCAATGCAAACAATGAATCATATTCCTTTGCTTTATTTTCACTTGCCATCATGGAGCTACTTCTTGCATCTGGTTCCTCTTCTAATTCACTCGAGGAGTCTCCCCATGCAGCAAGAACTTACTTCACAATATTGTTAGTTGTACATTTTCAGCTGAATCGTTTGTTAGGAATCAGGTTCCTTTTTGCTACTTTGTCAGAGTTTTGCTTATAATGCTCTTGTTTCATAAATGGGCAGTCTTTGATGAAGTGTCCATGCTTTCCACACTTATGACAACAATCATTTCCTTTGAGATTCTTGCTGGAACTTCCTTTCTTTGGGATCCCACCCTTTTTATGAACCATCTTCTAAAATCTTTGTGGTTTATTGGTTGATTGACTTTCCTCGAAGTTTGGTAGAGCAACCATGTAGATCCTTTTTAGGTGTTAACCTTTTAGAAAGAAACCACTTTGATGCCAATTGTTAGAAACTAAGCATCCACCAGACTGTATAAAGAACTGGGTTCTTTATAAGTTTCTACTGAAAATACTAATGAACCCAACTGTATAGTGATCTGGTCCTATATATCAGTTTGGTACAGTGCTAACTGCGGAACCAGTATGTAGATAAGACACATGATAAGTTCTCACTGTATAGAGAACCAAATTCTCTAGCAGTTCCTACTGTAAGCAACAGACTGTACAACCAGCTAGTAAAGGGGAATCAGGTTCTCTAATTGTTCCCCCTTTTTTATGATGACAAACTTAGAATTGATATTCCCTATGAGAACCAGATCTCCACATTGTTCCCCCTATGAATCAACCATATTCCCCATGAGAACTAAACCTAAGGAGTTGATCAAAACTGGTTCCTCAAGACTGTTTGGCAAATCATCAAAACTCAAAGTACCATAACTTATCAATTTCCCCCTTTTTGATGATGACAAACCCAAAATTGATATTCCTCTTGAGAACCAGATGCCTCACATGCTTCCTACAGATCAGACCTATAATCAACATATTATCAACATCGTTCCCCCTGCGAAGCAGAACTATCTCTTGAGAACCAGATTCCTCACATGTTTCCTTGTATTATCAGATACCAATTGTTAGAAACTAAGCGTCCACCAGACTATATAGAGAACCGGGTTCTCTATGCGTTTCCACTGAAAATACTAATGAACCAAACTGTGTAGCGATCTGGTCCTATATCTGTTTGGTACAATGCTAACAACTGAAAAAGTATGCAAATGAAACACATGATAAGTTTCCACTATATAGAGAACCAGATTCTCTATAAGTTCCCACTATAAGCAACAGACTGTAAAACCAGCCAGTATAGGGAATCAAGTTCTCTATTTGGTCCCACAGTAGCTTGGCAGTAAATAAAGAACACGGAGGATTTTTACGTGGAAAAATCCCAACTCAAGGGGACAAAAACCACGACCTACACTTGTAGGCTTTCAACTTCACTAACTTATAAACCCCTATTACAAGCCACTTTGTAATAACTCTATTACAAAGGATTCAACTCAACTAACTTGTGGTACTCTTACCACAAGCCACTTTGTGACTCTCTAGTTACAAAGACTTTGACTAATTTGTGATACTCTCGCCACAAACCACTTTGTAATAACTCTATTACAAAGACTTTGATCACTCTAACTTGTAACAACACTATTACAAGCCACTTTATAACTCTCTAGTTACAAAGACTTTGACTTATGACTAAACATAGTCAGAACATAAACTAGAGAGTTTACGGATTTTGGGTTTCCTAAAAAAAGTTTCTAAAAAGCAAGATAGGATTTACAATGAAGAACAAAAAAAAACTCAACAAACCTAAGGACTTAAGATATCTTCAATCTTGGATCCAGTCCTTGAGGTTGCAGCAGCTTTGTTCATGAGAGAGGTTGTGGCAAACACTTGAGAAAGGAATTTCGTTTCTAATTTTTGCAAGTCTTGGAACCTGAATCTTGTGCCTTACATAAGGTTTATACTACAAAAAATATTACCTTAGTGATGTCAATTCACAATGGTGATGTACAATCTCAATGGAAAGTGACTGTTGCACTGTCTGTTGCACTGTTGCAGGTAGTCACTTTCTGCAATTGCTTTCTATCTGTACAGTTTACTTATACTTCTTTCAAGGGAACACCAAGGTATCAGGTCCCTCAGGCAGCAACTTTCCTGCTGGAGAGTTGACTTCATACAGTCTCCTCGGGAACTGGTAGGGACCTGTTCCCTTAGCTGTTCCTTCCACTCTTCCTCACTTGATTCATTGCTATCAGCATTGAGTACCAGGTTCTTTTCTTTCTTTGGTTCTCTTCTTTCACTGTCTATCTTCATCTTCATCTCGCAGGTCTTCGGATTTCCAACCAGCTCTTCTACGGTTAGCTCCTACAAGTCTTTTGATTCAGTAATAGCCTTCACCTTGCTTTCCCAAGGGCTGGATCCCAACCTGGAACTTTGTGATCTCAAGGTCTTGTAAATGTGTAACAGGTTCCTTATCTGGTTCTGGATGGTAAGTTTGTTAGATCATCAAAACGCAAAGTAAAGTACTTATGCCCAAGGTACTTGTAACCTATCAATTTCCTCCTTTTTGATGATGACAAACTTAGAATTTATATTCCCCATAAGAACCAGATCTCCACATTGTTCCCCCTATGAATCAGCCATATTTCCCATGAGAACCAAATCTAAGGAGCTGATCACAACTAGTTCCTCAAGACTATTTAGCAAATCATCAAAACTCAAAGTACCATAACTATGTACATCTTGTGTATATATGTATATATTTTATGAGTAGGTCGGGGAGCTATTCCGATCACAATACATCCACCAGTAGAGGCTTGTAGATATATCCTGTCAGCTAGTGTAATATGTTGGGCTTGTAGGCATTGTATGTATATTTGTTGGTTTGTCAGCTGCAATAATTATGATGGCCTTGTCGGCCCAACTTTATATTGATATTTAGTCAGCGTTCACAGTTGTCTTGCAATGTGGACCATGACCAAAGTATGACATCATATGTTCAGAGTCCCTTAGTTGCAAGTTGGTACACAAGGATAGGTGAAACACTGAGTGTTGGTGTCACCCCCAGGTTCGGGGCGTGGCACAGCCTAATAGCAACGAAGTGTGTTCGTTTGTGGATCTTATGACCGAAGTGATTGTTGAAGACACAATTGCTGTGATTAATGTAGAAGACCCATTGGAAGTGGTGTTGTTGAATCATGATATGGATGAGAAGGAAGGCTTGGTGGAATATGTCAATGCTTTGCAAGGAATGAGTTCATATACATATGAGCCCTGGAAACTTTCCTGGGATATTGACAATTGGAAGACTTTGCCAATAAAGCCCTCAATCGAGGAGCCTCCCATATTGGAGTTGAAGCCTTTGCCTTCACACCTCAAGTATGAGTTCTTAGGCCCTTTTTTCCACTTTACCTGTTATTCTTTCCTCGTGCTTAACTAACGTGCAGGTACTTGCCACCCTTGCGGTGCTCCAAAGGAGGAAGAAGGCAATAGGTTGGTCATTCGCGGATATTCGAGGTATAAGTCCCGCCTTTTGCATGCACAAAATCATATTGGAGGAGGATGTCAAACCCTCCGTGGAACATCAAAGAAGGTTAAATGAGGTCATGCAAGAGGTCGTCAAAAAAGAGGTCATCAACTGGTTGGATGTTGGGGTTGTCTACCCTATTTCTGATAGTTCATGAACTTTACCGGTACAATGTGTCCCAAAGAAGGGGACATGACTGTGATTACAAATGACAACAATGAGTTGATCCCCACAAAAACTATCACTGGTTGGAGGGTATGCATGGATTATAGAAAGCTCAACAAAGTGACTCGGAAAGACCATTTTCCGCTTTCATTTCTTGATCAAATGTTGGATAGGTTAGCGAGACATGCTTATTATTGCTTCTTGGATTGGTATTCCGGGTATAACCAGATTCTTATTGTACCTGAAGACCAAGAGAAGACCACTTTCACTTGTCTGTATGGTACATTTGCGTTCTCAAGGATGTCGTTTGGTTTGTGTAATGCACCGGCTAGTGGTGTATGATGGCAATATTTACGGATATGGTGGAGGACTTCCTCGAGGTTTTCATCGATGATTTCTCTATTTTGGGGGATTCTTTTGATGGGTGTTTGGGTAATCTTAATAAAGTCTTGGCGCGTTGTGAAGAGACCAATTTAGTGCTTAATTGAGAGAAGTGTCACATTATGGTTGAGGAGGGCATTGTCCTCGGCCATAAGATCTCCAAGAATGGTATTGAAGTGGATAAAGCAAAAATTGAAGTGATATTAAAACTTCCTCCTCCTACTTCCGTCAAAGGAGTGAGGAGCTTTATAGGGCACACGGGGTTTTATCGACAGTTCATCAAGGACTTCTCAAAGGTGGTGAACCCCTTGTGCAAGTTGTTGGAAAAAGATGCCAAATTTGTGTTCAATGATGATTGTATGAAGGCATTTGAGCTACTCAAGTATAGGTTGACTACCACTCCCATCATTACCGCATCAAATTCCAGCTTACTATTTGAGATCATGTGTGATGCTAGTGATGTTGCGGTTGGAGCGGTGTTGGGTCAAAGAATCATTAAAATCTTCCATCTAATCTATTATGCAAGAAAGACCATGGAGGATGCTCAAGTCAACTATACGGTGATCGAGAAAGAACTCTTACCCATTGTCTTTGCTATGGAAAAGATCCGCCCATACCTCATGGGTACCAAAGTGATTGTTCACACCGATTACGCGATGCTTCATTATTTGATGAGTAAGAATGACTTAAAGGCTAGATTGATGAGGTGGGTACTTCTTCTACAAGAGTTTAAACTTGAAATCATAGAGCGAAAAGGGAGTGAGAATCAAGTGGTGGACCACTTGTCCCGTTTGGAAGAGGAGGGGAGCCCCATGATGGCCTTGAGATCAATGATTTGTTTCCGGATTAACAACTCCTTTCTATATATTTGACCGGGATGCTTGGTTTACAGATGTGGCTAACTATCTTGTGAGTGGAATTGTCCCGAATGAGTTCTCTTCAAACCAAAAAAGGAAGCTCAAATGGGACTGCTTTGATTATTATTGGGACGAGCCATATCTTTTCAAAATTTGCACCGATGGTGTTATCCGGATATGTGTTCCAGAAGAAGAGCTACAAAGGTCACAATGGTGGGGCGAGAACTGCTACAAAGGTCCTAAGTTGTGGATTCTATTGGCCTACCTTGTACAAAGATGCTATAGAGCTTGTTAAGCGGTGTGATGATTTCCAAAGAGCCGGTGGGATTTCCAAGAAGAATGAGATGCCTCTCACTACCATCCTTGAGATTGACATTTTCGATGTGTGGGGTATCGACTTAATGGGTCCATCTGTAAGTTCATGTGGGAACACTTATTTTCTTATTGCTGTGGATTATGTCTCCAAGTGGGTTGAAGTTGTAACTTTGCCCTACAATGAAGCACGGAGTGTGGTGGCTTTCTTGGGAAAAACATATTCACATGGTTTGGCACCCCAAGGGTCATCATTAGTGATGGGGGTTCTCATTTTTGCAACAAAGCCTGTGACACTTTACTCTCCAAGTATAGCGTCACTCATAAGGTGTCAACCCCCTATCATCCCCAAAGGAAAGTTGATAGGTTGAGGTCTCCAACAGGGAGATCAAGAGTATTCTATCCAAGACTATCAATGCAAAATCGGACTGATTGGTCAAGGAAACTTGATGATGTTGTATGGACCTATAGAACAGCTTACAAGACTCTAATTGGTATGTCTCCATATTAGTTGGTATTTGGGAAAACATGTCACCTCCCGGTGGAATTAGAGCATAGGGCCATGTGGGCGTTGAAGAAGTTGTACCTAGAGTGGGATGTAGCTGCCAATCTTCGGGTGGAGCAATTGAATGAACTTGATGAGCTTCGGTTCCATGCTTACTCCAGTTCATCCTTGTATAAGGACAAGATGAAGTACCTACATGATAAGTATATCCAGAATAAATAATTCAAAACAGACGACCTTGTTCTCTTATTCAACTCCCGGTTACAGATGTTTCCGTGAAAGCTAAAGTCAAAATTGAGCGGTCCCTTTGAAATGGTGCCTGTAACTCCTTTTGGTGCTCTATATTTGGAAAACAAGAATGGTGAGATCTTTAGAGTTAATGGGAATCGAGTGAAGCACTACCTTGGTAAGGTTGATGATGGCCACATTGTGGCATTGATCCATTTTAAGTGAATGATGGTAGAATGCGTCGTGTCGCGATGTTAAATCAGGCGCTTCTTGGGAGGAAACCCATGTGTTTTTCTTTCTTTTTGGGTTTCTTCTTAGATTAGGCATTGTTTTGGACAAACTGGTTGTTAAGTATATGTAGGAATTGGTTGTGCAGTGCAGGAATTTGACAAGGAAAAATTGGTAGGTGATGGAATTTCGCGGACCGCAATAAAAATTATGCGGACCGCGCTAGCACTTTACGGCTGCACAATTCTGATGCAAACCACGCAGTTGGTTGATAGAAATTGCCAACTCTCTAAAGTTGTCCTATTGAAAATCCTTAAGCCTTCGCGACTGTGTGCATAATTCTGTGGTCTGCAAAATTTGTGCGGCCGCTGCCATTATTTCGCGAACCGCGTTCAATTGAGCTCCAAACAGGTAATAAGTGCGGACCGCGAAAATATTTCGTGGCCGCACTCAGATAAGTCAGAGGGGTTCACTGAGTCTTAGTATAAATAGAGGTTCTTAATTCACTTCATACTTTATGAACCCTAACTGTTCAAACTCCTCTAAAACACTGTGCATCTCTACTTGGTTTCAAATTCATCTCATTCTCATCAAGTGTAGTTCCTACCACATTATACAACTGGTATGTTCATTTCAATGATTTGATTTTATCTTTTTCTTTTCCTTTCTCTTTGTTTTAATTTTTCTTTTTAGTTAGGGTTAAAAGCATGCCATAATGTCAAATTAATGCCTCATTGTTGCTTAAATACACGTGGGTAGTGTTTGTATGCCTAGTGGGGGCTGAGGTTAGTAACTTTGCATATTTAATTGCTATAATTTGCACAATTAGTAAAAACCCTAGTTATCAGTGTTCTTCAGTGCCAATTTCATTTGAATTTTGCGCGGTCATTTTTCCATGGTCCGTGATAGGGTATGCGGCCACATCCAAAACATCGCGGTCCACGACACCCTAACTTCAAATCACTGTGAGTTGTTCAGCCTTCACGGCCGCGTCCATGTTTTCGCGGTCCGCAACTTTTAAACTTCAGAGAGCTTATATTTTGCCTTCACGGCCACGACTACTTTTACGCTGTCCGCGATGGGTCATTTGTAGTCGCGTTCTATTTTTCGCGGTCCGCATTTGATCAAGTATAGAGAGTCAGTAGTTTGAGCGTGACCTTTTCGCGGCCACGTTCGCTTTTACGCGGTCCGCTATGGGCATTTTGCGGTCACGCTCACTTTTACGTTGTCCGTGTTGCCCTATTCTAAGAAGCAATATATGCATTTCATATGTACTATTTAACATATAAGACTGACTTCTTCGCGGCCGGGTTCACTTTTACGCGGTCTGCTATGGATATTTTGCGGTCGTGATAGATTTTATGCTATCCGTGGTGCCCTGTTCTGAGAAGCAGTATCTGCATTTCATCTTTACTATTTAACACATGCTTGAATCCCTATTCTGACTATATTTCATTGCTTGTTTGTTGCAGACAATGGTCCGTTCCCGAGGTATAGGTGATACTTCAAAAGGGAAGGCAGAACCCTCCCGAGGTAGGGGTAAAGGCAAGACTAAGCTACCCCTAGCAGTACAAAAGTCTATCGACAAGTTAAGAGCCTCCATCAAAGCTACAGATAAAGTCACGGACCATTCTGACACCAGTGAGTATGTCCCATTTTGGGAAGCTTCTGAAGGAGACTCCGTGCCAACATATATCCCCACACAATTCCTGGAGAGACTCCATTTAGTTGATGAGCCCACCTCCTCTGAGGGTTCATCCGAGGGCTCGGGAGAGGGTAGTGCAAATTTTGAATCCCCTTCTGCACATGCTTCCCCAGCTGCCCCTATTAATGTTGATGATGATGACGAGGTCCTGGATGACGGGAGAGGGGGTGATACCAATGTGGGAGGGTTGGCCAGGTCCAGAAAGCCTGAGGTGTGGGCTGATAGATTTGTGAGTGAGAAAGAATATATGAAGTTTCGGGAATGGTGGCCCCAAAGGTCGCTCACCCTTGAGCGACAGTTCATAGAGAGAGACCTCCTTCCCCACAATCCAAATGTCAAGGGCAGTTTGACAAGATAAAAGGGTGGAAGTTCTTCACCAGCAAAGTGTCGGATGCAAATGAGTACCTTGTCAAAGAGTTCTAAACCAATGTTGCCGACATCAAAAAGGGCACCACTGTGACAAAGGTCTGGAACTTGAAGATCTGGTTTGATGGCCACACTTTGAATGAATATACTATTTTGAGGATGTGGAAGCTGTGAAATACTTGGAGAAGTTGGCCCTAGATGAAGAACATGTCCATGGCTAGCAGAGATATTAGCCATTCTAGGGACGACACCGGCATGGCTCACAACTGGAGTCTCATAGCCAGAAACACCCTCAGCTTTGAAGCCCAAGGGTGGTCTACATTTGTGTGCAGCAAGCTGGACCCGTGCCAACATGATAATGTCCTCTCAGTCTCCCAAGCGATCTTGATAGCTTCCATCATGGCGGGGTATCCAATCAATGTGGGGAACCTCATGTACTATCACATCTCTAAGGCAATTGGAAAAGAGGAAAGATCCTATCCCTACCCCAACTTCCTCACTATGTATTTCGAGGACCAAGGGGTCCAGAAGAAGTACTATGACACAAAGGTAAAGCCAAAAAAGCCTTTCTCCTGGCATAGCCTCCAAGGACCGGGCAACCCTAAAGCAAAGGGTAAGGCTGCTATCTCCACTAGCCAGTCTGAAGAGCCAAGTGTAGTGGCAACAGGGTCAAAGCCTTCCACAGCTGGGGGATCTTCAAGTACCATGCCTCCTCCTTCATCCGGGCCATCCATCACCATGCCATTATTTGTGCCCTCATCTTCCACTTACCCTCAGACTGCACTACGGGTTTCTCAGACATTATCCAACATCAATAACTGGATGCAGGCATCTATGTCTGTCTTATCCACTACAGTTGCAGCACAGTCATCCCCAACACAACTTCAGGTACCTCCATCAGTGGAGGAGTCATTGAAGGAGCTTCTGGACAACCAGAAGAAGCTCCTAGACAACCAGAAGAAGATCATGAATACTTTGGTTACACATGGAAAGGTTATCAAGGATCTAGGCAAGCAAGTGAAGAATATGAAGAAGACTCAAGCCTCAAAGGAGTCAGTGGAGCTACTAAAGAAGGATGTAGAGAAGTTTACATCTGCTGGAGACCTCCCACTGGACTTGCTAATGTAGGAGTAAGCCCCAGCAGCACAGGCACTAGATGCAGCAGCTGGTCGAGGAGCCGGCTGCCGCTACACATACTGCTGAGGAGATGATCTAGATGCTCTGCAACCCCGTGGTCCCCCAGTCAGAGGATTTGGAGATTCAGTTAGAGCTGATGATCCTATGTAGTACGAGGCTCCCACTCATGTGCCTGACCCAATGTAGATAGAGACCACATAGGGAGCTTTCTTTACTCTCTAATCCTTTCCCTAATCTTATTTTGATATTAGCATTGAGGATAATGCTATCTTTTATTTGGGTAGTTGGTCCATTTTGATTGGTGACGATTTGATGACATTTGCATGTAATAACTATGATACTATTTTATTTTATCTTTACTTCACTTTATATTTACTTTAAGTATGTATATATTCGTTACTTTCATATTTTGGTATGTATATATTTTTACCATTTGATGTATATATTCATTTTTATTTATGTATATATTCGCTTTACTTCAAGTTTGTATATATTCAGTTTGATTTCCGTAGTTTACTTCATAACTTCTGTCATAATTTTACTTCATAGCTTCTTATTTCCTGTAGTAGTTTCTTTTTAAGTTGTTAGCTTCTTTTTATGTTTATGTTGATAATAAGCCTTTGATTTTCTTAACGCCACAGTTCTTTCCAAAGGTGGATGTTAGGTGAACCAGGTGGCTCTTCCCGATGATGGATGGCTGATCGGTTCCAAGCCTGCACTACTATACAGTAGTAAGGATGGTCGATGCAGTTTTACCCAACAAAGGTCGGGATTGAATCCACAGGGAGTTAATGAATTTGGAGTTAGATTTACATCTGAGTAGAGATACGGGTTTTGCTCTAGATTGCACTTCCACAAATGGTTGATTTTGTTTTCTACTTCTATTTCTAATCTATAGCATGCAATAGTTAAACTAAGTACAATGTTCTTGTTGGTTGTTTGCAAAGATTAAAAGGGACTAGGGTAGTAACTTCCGCCTAGGTGGATATCTAACGGGTATCAAGAATTCAGGGCAAGCTTGTTATGATTGGGGTCATGATATAACCATCAAACATAAGTTCTCACTCTATACCTCTCGGTAGTTTGACCGACTTTGCCCAATTTGGCTTTCTCAAGTCCAAATGGGTGTTCATGCAAAACAAATGATATTGGCTCAAGTCGGGTATTACTATCTCTAGGTTTAACCCTTTAATTGGGACTATCAATCTTTTGAACGTACCCCAATTCCTTGTTAGCCTAATTTTCCTAGACTTAGTCCCTCTTTCTCAAGAAGAGTCTAAGTCATAAAGGCACGAATCAGTGTTTGCAACAACCAATTTTACAATTAAAGCATGAATTAGGCAAATATCACTAACCCATAAATAATTAAGCCCTAAATTTAAGACCCATTAAATATCCACACTAGGGTTGGGTCACAACCCTAGCTAATGATTTTAGCTACTCATAAAAATAGCAGAAATCAAATATGGAAATGAAATATAAGCCATAAGATTCAAATACAAGATGAAAATCTAAAGATTGAAGGTAAATCTACTCTAAAATTACTCAAAAAGGTAAAATGCGGTTGTTCACGTGTTCAACACAGCATAACTTAATCTAAAAATCTGAAAAAGATCTATTTATACTAGGCTAAAATTCTCGGACAAAAATGCCCCTACGAAAGTTTCGCGGTGGCATAATTCCTACTGCGTCCACGCTTGAGCTCTCGCAGCCGCGCAATAACGAGCGCGGTTCGCGTTTCTTTAATTCTAGGCTTGGTTTTGACTTGGTCTCGCGGACAGTGTAAAAGCCACCGCCTCCGCGTTAGCTTCAACCGCGGACGCAAATTTTTGATGCGGACCTCGTTCTTCTATTAAGCTTGACTTGCAGGGTCTCTGAACTTCAATCACTGCTCTTAGCAAAAATACCACCGCGGCCGCATTAGATATTTCGCGGCCGCGCTTCTTCATCGCGGTTAGCGGTAGAACTTGTGCTCAAAACAGCTTCTCTGAATCTCATGTTCGCGGGCCTTGTATTTGTGGCCGCCTCAGAGGTGGACCTTATCAGCCGCTATTTTCCATCGCAGTCAGCGCTCCAATCCCATCTTTGGACTTATGCAAGTTTAACTCCTTCATGAGTTGATTATGGCTTATTTGCCTCATTTTGACCAAACCCTACAGACAAGCACATTAAGTCAGTTTTCAGGAATACTTTTACACATTTTTTATCCAAAACCTAAGCAAAAGAGAACATAAGATAGGCTAAAATCCATATTTATCAATGGCGTGACAACCTTTTTAAGGGATTGAGTCCATTTTCTTTATGTTTTGGTGTAAATAGTAGTAATAAATAAAAGTGTCTCAAGCAGGCTTCACTTGGACCTAACACATTTACCTTCGACTTTATGGTTAAAGACAAGTTGATTCGCAAAGAATAGTTTTAGTTGTGACCTTTAGACTCTTGTGTTGACTAAAACAATCATCGAGTGGTTTCTTTCAGCCATTTGTGATGTTCAATCTTAGCTAGGGTTGTTGTGGGCCCTTGACTCTGTTCACTTTAATAATCTAACAGCTTGTGAGGTGAGGTATTGAATTGCAAGTCCAAGTTCTGTGCCAATAAGTCTAGAACTTGCCCTGAATGTTTGTCTAGGCTAAATTCAAAGTATATCTCGACTTGAGAAATGATTGTAGGCTATCCTTGATCCAATTTGAAATTTGAAAGCTTCTGTAGCCTACCAATATGATATCCCTAGTCAACCCCTTTGAGCGAAAGCCTTTTTTCTTTAAATAACCATGTTACAAGCCTTTATCCGTTCTCTAATGACCCTCTCTTGGCACCCAATCTTTCCTTGGCATTCGTGATAGATGAGTGGAAAAGCATAAGTTTGGGGGAGAGACAAGGAATATTAAAGTGATAAAAGGTACAAAGAACAAAAAGAAATGAAGAAAAGGGAAGGCAAAAGAAAATAAAGAAAGAAATGTGTCAAAAAGAAAGTGAATAAGGTAGAAAAGTGAAGGGATTCAATGATGAAAGGCATGAATGATTAGAAAAGGAGAAAAATGATTATCATGAGCAAGAAAGAGTGATAGTGTGTCTCTCTAGTTCCCCTAAGGAAGAATAAAATATTTCAAAAAGTCAAGAAAGTATGAGCCGAAATGAGAAAATAGAGTTCTTAAGGAAAGATGAAACCATCATATGCCAATAAGTCCTACCTTGATCCAAAAAGCCTTCATTACATTCCCTCAAAAGCCCTATATGATTTTGAGTTGAGTGAGCTTACATTAGTGGTGATTTACATAAGGGGCAAGCTTATGGTACTTAGAGCCAGACTTGTGACATTCCTTTGAGAGAGATGAGCGTACTTCTTCACAATCCTTGTTTTGAGTGCTATAATCTAAAGTGAGATTTGCTTATGGAGAGTAGAGGAGGAAGAGTTAGGGTTCTACAATGACCTATGTAATAAAGCGAGCTTCCTTGATGAATTAAGTCAACTCTCGATGCTCTAGTGTCGAAATAGAACTATGGTACTAAAAAGGTTTTGTATTGTTGATAATTCATTTGTGTTGAGGGTAATTGTTAGTCCTAATTGATGCATGATTGATTAAAATTAGGCCAAATGTTGAGCGAGTTCCGCGCCAGAAAAGTGCGGCCACGAAAGTCTCATCGCGGCCGCGATTGGAATTATGTGAACCGTAGTTGCTGAGGTTCAGAGAATTCATATTTCAAGCAAAAACAAGAAGTGCAGTCTACGGTAGAATTACACGGCCGCGGTAGTCTCCTATGCGAACGCGATGCAAATTACGTGCCCTGCAAAACAATGCTCAACCCAGATCCAGAAGTTAAAAACGCAGACCACAATTAGATTTACACGGCCACAAAAGCATGAGTGCGGCCACGATGAGAATTACGCAGCCGCGAAACCTCTGCAGGGGTATATTTGTCAGAAAATTTTAGCTTACTATAAATAGATTTTTTTGACATTTTTAGGTTAAGTTATTTTAGTTGAGCACGTGAGACGACTGTAAATTTCATTTTGGGCAATTTTATACTAGAATTATCTTTCAATATTAGATATTCATCTTTTAATCTAGCATTATGAATTTTATCTTTATTTCATCTTTGGTTTCTACTATTTCCATGAGTAGCTAAACCCATAGCTAGGGTTGTGACCCAACCCTAGTGTGGGTATTTGATGGGTCTTGAATTTTAGGCTCGAATGTGTATGGGTTAGTAGTATTTAGCCTAGTTCTTGCTAGAACTATGGAATTAGTGGTTGCAAACACTGATTCATGCCTTTATCACTTAGTCTCTACTTGAGAAAGAGGGATAAGTCTAGAAAAACTAGGCTAACAAGGAATTTGGATAAACTCAAGAAATTGATAGCCCCAATTAAAGGGTTAAACCTAGAGATAGTAATACCCGACTTGAGCTAATATCACTTGAATTGCATGAATACCCATTTGGACTTGAGAAAGCCAAATTGGTCAAAATCATTCAAACTACCGAGAGGTATAGAGTGAATACCCGAGTGTGAAAGCTATATTACGACCCCAATTAATCACATGATTTCCCTCAATTCTTGCTACTCGTTAGATATCTACCTAGGTGGAAGTCACTACCCTAATCCCTTTAAACCCATGAAAATCAATAACAAAAACATTGTACTTAGTTTCAAATATTGCATGCAATAGAATAGAAGTAGAAGTAGAAAACAAATCAACCATTTGTGGAAGTGTAATTAAGAGCAAAACCCGCATCTAAACTTGGATATAAATATAATTCCAAATATTATCTCCCTGTGGATTTGATCCCGATCTAGTTGGGTTAAAACTACATCGACCGTCCTCTCTACTCAATAGTAGTGTAGGCTTGGACCCGATCAATAGTCGATGCACATTCTGAGAGACCCATATTTCTTCTTGACAAACAGGATCGGGGCACCCCACAATGAAACATTCGGCCTGATGAAGCCCTTGTCAAGGAGGTCTTTCAACTGTTCTCTCAACTTATTAAGTTCTGCTGGAGCAATCCTATAAGGACGTATAGATATGGGTTGAGTTCCTGGCAAGAGATCGATGCCAAAGTCTACGATTCTTTCAGGAGGAAGTCCAGGAAGGTCATCTAGGAAAACTTTTGGAAATTCTCTAACAACTGGCACAGACTGAAAAGCTGGTGGTTCTGATTCTGGATTAATGATGTGGGCCAAATAGGTGAGATACCCCTTACCGATCATTGGTTGTGTCTTAAGATAAGAAATAAACTTACCTACAAGTGATGCTGAACTACCCTTCCATTCTAAGACTTCTTCATTTGGAAATTGAATCTGACTATCTTGGCACGACAATCTAACATGGCATAGAAGGAAAACAACCAATCCATACCCATGATCACATCGAAATCTACCATTTCTAACTCTATAAGATCGGCCTCGGTGTTGCGACCTTGGACTGAAACTATAAAACCTCTATAGACTCTTGTGTCTTTCACTGACTCGCTAACTAGAGTAGATAATAAGAATGTCTCACTATGTTGTTTAGGTTCTAAGTATAGAGTCATGTATGAAAACATTGAACCTGAATCAATTATGGCATAAGCATTATATGAGCATAATAGTAGTATACATGTAATAACTTCTGTAGATGCCTCTGCACTCTGACGATCAAGTGTAGCAAACAAACGGGGTTGTCCCCCTCCCTGAGTAACTCGATCTGCACCTCTGCCTGCTCCATGCGTGGCCTGAGGTGGTGCAACTGTAGTAGCTGAGGAACTAGAAGGACGAGTTGACCCCCCGCTGAAATTATGTCGCAACTTTGGTCAGTTTTCCTTTATATGATCATTGTCTCCGCAATGATAGCAACTGTGAAACCCGAGCTTGCACTGACCTGAATGTTGCTGATTACATGTACCACAAAGACCTTGTTATTGTGAATGTTGCTCAACATGACTCTAGCTATATGAGGATGTTGTCCTAAAATTCTGATTCTGGTAAGACTGGTTTCCATAACTCTGAGTACGTCTGAAGGAAGACCCACCACCTGATTGATGATAGGACTAAGCTGGTGATAATGACTACTTATTGAAGGAACCCCTTCCTTCTCCACTGGATGTACCATTAAACCCGCCCACTGTCTAGGCTTTCTTGTTATGCTCTTTTTCTTCTCTTTGTTGTCTGTCTTTTTCCAAGTTCTTGACGAATCCCACAATAGAGGAGAAAGTTGTCATTCATGCTGCTACAACAGATGTCGTATCCTTAATGTGGTAAGCCAAACAACCAACAAACCTGTAGATCTTTGCTTTTTTTGTCTTAACCATATGAGGAGCATGCTTAACCAAACTTATGAATTTCATGTAGTACTCTTGCACACCTTTATTCCCTTGCTTGAGCTGCTCGAACTCTATAGCTTTAGCTTCCCTATCCTCTTCTGGTATAAAATTAGCCATGAAGGCCTCTTCAAATTCTTCCCAAGTAGGAGGACCATCATATTCATCTCTTTCCTTTTCCCACATCTCAAACCAAGCGCCAATCACATTTCTAAGTTGGTAGGCAGCCAGCTCCACTGCTTCATCATCAAATGCCTTCATCGCTCGGAGGGCTTTCTTGACACCTTCCAGCCACAATATTGGATCTTCATCAACTATAGTACCACAGAACAATGGAGGACTCATCTTTAAATATTCATTCACTCTTGAGGACTCAGAATTGCTTTGTCTATTTGATTGAGGTAGAATCTCATCTCTTCTCTCGTTCTGGTTGGCCATGAAGGCTTTAAACATATCCATAGCATTGTTGACAACATTAAACATTTGACCCACCTCTGGAGATATAGTTGTCTGAGCCAGAATTGTTGTTAGAGTTAGCACTGGATCTTGAGGTACTTACTCATCATGCTTGTCACACCTCCTTTTTACTACCCCGCAAGGGAGCATAAGTTAGTTTTTTCCAATTTAAGTGACAATCAAAACGGGATTATTTATTTAAAATTAGAGTCGCAACTTGGGATAATTTATGGTGTCCTAAGTCACCGGTTTAAAATCCCAAATCGAGGAAATTGACTCTATTTATGGTATGCGAACACAGAAATTCGGGTAAGGAATTCTGTTAACCCGAGAGAAGATGTAAGGCATTCCCGGGTTCTGTGGTTTTAGAACGGTCGCTTTGATCATACTTGACTTATTAAATTGTGTAATTACTCATTTTAAAACCTATGTGCATTTACCTTTTTTAATTAAGAAACTCTCCTAAAACAAGTCACGAGTGCATGTACTTATTTCGTTGGCAAGTCAAAAATCATGTCACGCGTACGTGTCCGTAATTAATAACGCTTTATTATTATTAAGAAGGTTTGGTCGAAGTTGCGTGAACGCATACTCTGATTTTATTTTTAAAATCATAATTATGTCATGAAATGTATCCACAATCACGATGATAGATTAAGTCACGCCTAAAGCAAGCTACGAATATAACAAGTGATAAAATCATTAAATGGGAGAAATAACATATCCAAATTCCAAATTCTTGTTATTATGTTCAGAACTTCACGGCTTAATTCCATTTAATCACAATTACCCCAATGACCCAATTAGTCAATGAATTTACTACCCCAATTGTCCCTAATATTGTAACACCATTCTAAAGTCAAAATTAACAAAGTGATGCCAAAATCCAATTCTGGTCCCTTCTTAAAACGCACCACAAAGTTATAGGTTCAAAAAATGATCTCTTAATGCCAATGCCCATTTACATTAAATCATGACCCAAATCCTTTTAATCCCAAGTGAAAAACTCGAGATTTACTTAAAAATCAACTGGGCCAAAAATTTATCAATCCCTACAAATATTCTTAAACCACAAACAAGATTAAAGAATGTGAAAACAACGGGTAATTTCAACCCTTACACAGACAATAAGACGATATATGTACTTATTACTTTCAAACATATATCGCAATATATACACAAATTTCAGATAAAAAATCGAACAAATTGCGACATGAACAAAAGAGATGAAGCTTGAACCAACTAACCGGATCAGGAATTACACCGGCGACCTCGACCGAAAATCAAATCGGCATTAGGAAGCTGCTGTAATTAATTTAGTTGAACGTGCCCGAACTGCGACTGAACTTCGGACAAACTCCCTCAATCAACGATTCAAACCAGCTTCAAGCCTCGGTTTATAGCCATATTTTTTCCTGGTTTTCCTTTTCAAAATAGGATGTCTTGGTTAAGGGAAGTAAGATAAAATTTGAGAAAAGCAAACAGTCACACTTTCCGTTCCCTCCCCTTCCCTTTGTCGCTGCTACTACCCCAAATTCTTAGGGGGACTTGGACGTTCTCTCATGGGCTTTCTTAGGGGGTGATGGCTGGAATTCTTAGGGTACTAGGTGGGCGTTGGGTCTGGTGAGCAGAGGTTAAGGGGAAAGGCGGCAATTTGGGTCTGTGTGTTCAAACGCTAAAGAAGCTAATGGAGCTCCAATTCTGATGGGGTGTAACGACTGGTTTCTTCTAGGTGGTCTAGGTTAGAATCCCTTTTCCAGATCTTGTTTTTTTGTGTATATCTCATTCTTAGGAAGATGAAGGGTACTCCCCTTGTAAAAAATGGCTGAAGGGTCTCTAGGGGTCTAGGTTAGTTTTGTAGATTTTTTAGGTTAAGGGGTATGGGCCTAGGAATTATGGGCTTGGGCCGAAAATTAGGCTTAAAAATGGTTGTTTGAGCCCAAATTTTATTCTTTCTCTGTGAACAAGACTAAAATACTACCTTATTTACTAATTAATCCTACTTAAATAAAATAACTATTAAACTAAGACTAATCGTTAAAACAAACCTATTTTTTTGTATTTTCAAATATCATATTAAAATAAAAATAAGGTACTATTTTTTGTATTTTTTAGTTTTACGAAAGGTATATAAACTAAAAGCAACTAAAAATAAGAAATATTTTTTGTAATTTTTATTTTTTTTATAAAGTAAAAGAGCCAAAACTAATTGAAATATCGATATTAGGCCTAATCTAAATATTTTACGCTAAAATGGGTAAAATCTCGGGGAGGGTCAAAAATCACATGTCTACAGCTGCCCCTCTTTGACTGGAAACACGAAGAGTTTTCAGACAAAGAACGACTAGATAGGTGTTTTGACCCGACCCTTATTTAAGGAGACCAAAAACTAAGAGGAAGGAGAATGTGACCGAGCCCTAGTATCTAAGCTACCTACATATCCTTGGCTATAAAGGAATCAGGCCACATGTAGTTTAGAATTAGGAACAATGATGAAGTACCGAGGTGGAGAGCCGATTGAGGTGTCGTCGAGATTCCGGTCTGCGGTTCCTGTTATTACATCAAAAATCAAAATGAAAAAAACTAACTAAGTTTGTCAACTACGAGTTACAAGATTCCTATATATAAGTCTTCTGAAGCTTGATCTTGAGTCTTGAATGGTTCTTCATGCAGACTTTAGATTTGAACCTTGACGCTTGCTAGCTTCAGGTGCTAGTTCATTCTTCTTCGGATCAAGACCGGACATGCAATGCTCGTGATTTCAGCCAAGTCTTGAGCAGTTCACGTCTTTCTCTACTTCTACATTATGGATTCACTTCTTTCTCTTTTTTTTATTTTGGATTGTGACTAACTTCTGTTGATCATCTCGGACTATTGACTCGCATTCTTGCCGTGAGCTTTTGCTACTTATAACTTGAATTGAATTCTGAAATGACTTCCCTTATTCTCCAGGTGGGCGTCTGATTGCCAACACTTGAACTGTATTCCCTTGTTCTCCAGGTGGGCGCCTGATTGCCAAAACATGAACTGTATCCCTTGTTCTCCAGGTGGGAGCTTGATTGCAAAAACATGAATTGTATTCCCTTGTTCTCCAGGTGATCGTCTGATTGCCGAAACTTGAAGATTATTCCCTTGTTCTCCAGGTGGGCGCCTGATTGCCGAAACTTGAACTGTATTCCCTTGTTCTCTAGGTGGGCGCCTGATTGACGAAACTTTAACTGTATTTCCTTGTTCTACAGGTGTATGCTTGATTGCCAAAACTTGAACTGTGTTCCCTAGTTCTCTAGGTGGGAGCCTGATTGCCAAAACATGAAATGTATTCCCTTATTCTCCAGGTGGGCGCCTGATTGCCAAAACATGAACTGTATTCCCTTGTTCTCCATGTGGGCGCCTGATTGCCAATATTTGAACTATATTCCCTTGTTCTCCAGGTAGGCGCCTGATTGCCAAAACTTGGAACTGTATTCCCTTGATCTCCAGGTGGGCGCCTGATTGCCAAAACTTGAACTATATTCCCTTGTTCTCCAGGTGGGCGCCTGATTGCCGAAACTTGAACTGTATTCCCTTGTTCTCCAGGTGGGCGCCTGATTACCGAAACTTGAACTGTATTCCCTTGTTCTCCAGGTGGGCGCCTGATTGCCGAAACTTGAACCGTATTCCCTTGTTTTCCAGGTGGGCGCCTGATTGCCGAAACTTGAACCGTATTCCCTTGTTTTCCAGGTGGGTGCCTGATTGCCGAAACTTGAACTACATTCCCTTGCTCTCTAGGTGGGCGCCTGATTGCCGAAACTTGAACTGTATTCCCTTGCTCTCCAGGTGGGAGCCTGATTGCCAAAACTATAATTGTATTCCCTTGGTCTCCAAGTGGGCGTCTGATTGCCAAAACTTGAACTGTATTCCCTTGTTCTCCAGGTGGGCGCCTGATTGCCCAAACATGAACTGTATTCCCGTGTTCTCCAAGTGGATGCTTGATTGCCGAAACTTGAACTGTATTCCCTTATTCTCCAGGTGGGCACCTGATTACCGAAACTTGAAGTGTATTCCCTTGTTCTCTAGGTGGGCTCCTGATTGCCGAAACGTTAACTGTATTCCCTTGTTCTCCAGGTGGCCGCTTTATTGCCAAAACTTGAACTATATTCCCTTGTTCTCCAAGTGGGTGCCTAATTGCCAAAACTTCAACTGTATTCCCTTGTTCTACAGGTGACCACCTAATTACCAAAACATGAAATGTATTCCCTTGTTCTCCAGGTGGGCTCCTGATTGCCAAAACATGAACTGTATTCCCTTGTTCTTTAGGTGGGCACCTGATTGCCAACATTTGAACTATATTCCCGTGTTCTCCAAGTGGGCGCCTGATTGCCAAAACTTTAACTATATTCCCTAGTTCTCCAGGTAGGCGCCTAATTGCCAAAACTAGAAAATGTTTTCCCTTGCTCTCCAGGTGGGCGCCAGATTGCCAAAACTTTAACTGTATTCCCTTGTTCTCCAGGTGGGCGCCTGATTGCCAAAACTTTCACTATATTCCTTTGTTTTCTATTTATTCAATTTTCTAATTAATAAAGCTAAAATGTTAAGATTAAATTATAAAACCCAAAATTATCTAAAAATACTAATTAGCTCCTAATAACAATTAACACACAATTAAATAGCAATTAACGATAAAATCACACAATTTGGACGTTAAATGCTAAAAATGCAAAATACATATTTTTATGATTTTTTTTTCATTTTGTAAAACAAACTTAATTAATCCTAACTGTAGAATTAAATATTAAATGCAAATGCGATATATTTTTATAATTATTTTATTAATATAATAAATAAACATGCAAAGACAAAAATACAAATAATTATCCAAAAGTGCCACGAAAAAAATTCAAAAAATCGCACACCAAGAGAATTTTGTTTTATCTTTGATTTCTTTTGGAGTAGTTTTCGTGAAGCAAAAATCACGTGCTCACAGCTACCCTTCTTTGTCCGAAAACACGAAGGGTTTTCGTGCAAAGATAAAGTGAGCAGATACGAGCGATTTTTGCCCGTTGGAATACTCCGTGTGAAGCATTTTTTTTTAAAAAGATTTAACCGAACCTTTGCTTCAAAGGTTTCCTACATATCCCTGGCTAGAAGGGAATCAGGTTAATATAGTTCGGGAAGTTTTGGTAGCTGGGACTACCATGGAACTGCAATTTTGCCGTTACTGTTGCTGCATGTTGTTGCTACTACTTTTCGATCTCCTTATTACACCGTGCCAAAATAAAACAAGAAGTTAGACTAAGCTAGGAATCACAAAATCTTATCTATCTTCCCCTTGCTCTGGTTGCCTTGTTTTCTTGTCGGCTTGTGTTTCCTCTGGTGCTTTTCTTTCGAAAACTGCTGGGGATGACACTGGCCTTTTGCTTTTCTGAACACAAGTTTTATTATTATGTTCTGCCTGCTGGGGACACTGCTTCCAATATTAAAGCTTGTTATGCTGAGGATTTTTGTTGTAACCCTCTTTATTACTAAGTTCTGTTTGATCTTGAAACGTATTCCTTAGTTCTGCAGGCGGGCTCCTAACTCCAACTTGACTTTTAAAAGATGACACAACCTCCATTCTCCAGGCGGGCTCCTGACTTTTCCAACCTTTTAAATGTAACTCCTCCATTCTCCAGGCGGGATCCTGACTCCAATAACAACTTAAAATAACACCTCCATTCTCCAGGCGGGCTCCTGACTCCAACTTGACTTTTAAAAGTTGACACAACCTCCATTCTCCAGGCGGGCTCCTGACTTCTTCAATCCTTTTAAATGTAACACCTCCATTCTCCAGGCGGGCTCCTGACTCCAACTTAAAATTTAACAACCTCTGTTCTACAGGCGTGCTCCTGACTTCTCCAACTTTCTCAAAATAATTCAGCCTCCATTCTCCAGGCGGGCTCCTGACTCCAACAATTTTAAAATAATTCAGCCTCCATTCTCCAGGCGGGCTCCTGACTCCAACTTAAAATTTAACAACCTCCGTTCTACAGGCGGGCTCCTGACTTCTCCAACTTTCTCAAAATAATTCAGCCTCCATTCTCCAGGCGGGCTCCTGACTTCCATAGCAACTTTGAAAATAAATCAGCCTCCATTCTCCAGGCGGGCTCCTGACTCCAACAACAACTTAAATGTAACACCTCTATTCTCCAGGCGGGCTCCTGACTTCTTCAACTGCTTCCTTCCAATTTTGTTCCTCTGAAAACTACTGGGAATAACACCGATATTTTATCTCATAAATATGTCATTTCCCTTCTTCAAAGACTTTGGGTCATTGCTGGGGAATTATCTTCCTCCTTTTAATAATGGTGGGGATGATATTGATTCAAAGGTCATTGCTTTTACAACTTTGGGTCATCTTGCTTCTTCCAAGATTGCTCTCCTTTTAAAACTTGTATCTCCCTTCTTGTATACTGCTTGGGATTTTATTTCCTTCGAAAATTGTGTTATCTTCTCACTTTCCAAATGGCTATCTGATTTCACGAAAATTTTCGTGATAAGAGAAATTTTTTTGCCCCAGTTTAATAATCTTCTTTGTGACCCTGCTTCCTGCTGTCAATAATATTTCCTTTCCCTGTTTTAAATCAAAGAAAAATTTGTTAGTTTAGAATGGGGCGAGTGGTCGTGCCACTTCTGCTGGGGATAATTTTTTCCTTTTTCCTTTTCCTTGCTTTGCTACAAAACTTGCTGGGGATGATATTATTTGCTGGGGATGATACTCCTGCTGGGGATGGTTTTTCTTTTCTCTTTCTTCCCCGCTCTGTGTTGTCCGACCGTTGCGGAACTTGGTCGAGAATCTGTCAGAGTTGTTCCTGTATCTCGCAAATCTGCTGGGGATCCTCATAACCTTTTAACTGTTGCTTTTCCGTTTTTCTCCAACTTTCCCTGGAAATTTGGTCCTCTTGGGATCTAGACCCATTCATCATTTGGTCTTGCGACCAACTTCTTTTTGTTTTGTCGCCTTATCTTTGGCCTGTCCTATTCGAATTTTGCTTTGCACCATTTTGGCAACTGGTAGTAAGCTCTGAAAATCCTTTTCAAAAACAAACTGCTGGGGAGGTAAAGTCTTTAAACCAAGAAATGAAAAAGTGATGATTTCAAAAATAGAAAAAGAAGAAGTCTTTCTGAACAAATGCTGGGGGAAAAGAAAAAAAAGAACTTATCTTAATGACATAACCGATCCCAATGATCATGTCGTGCATTCCGGATTGATCAACCCAGCCTATTTGTATTAATCAATCTTTCAGATGGCCTCATTTTGCTGGGGATAAACAGGCATTCAACTCTTTGCCAAATGCGGATCCTTTCCGCCAATCTTGTCTTGTCGCCTCATAGTGCCCTTCGAGGAGTTTTCACTAATAAGACTCTCTCGTTTCTCTCAACTCCCGTCGCCTTATGGTGCCTGTGAAGGTTTTCACCGATAAGACTCTCATTTTATTTTATTTTTCAGCTGGGGATTGGAGTGCTGCCGATATGACTCTCTCTGTTTGGGATTCTTTCGGCTATCAATTCATTTCCGGTTTATGATCCTCTTCTTTGCTGGGGACTAGAGTGTCATTTCCGACTTCCGTTTGCATGACTTGGCACTTCTCGGATGTTGATCGAGAGGTCTTTTTTGGACATCAATATGGGTTTTCGTGTCTGACTAAAAGAAAAGGCTATCAAAAATTCAAAAATAACTTTTGATGGGTGAAACATTACAACTCTTGGAATCAAACCTCTTTTGAAACTTTAAAACATAAATTCTGCCCCAGTTTTCTTGCTTGGGGGGGATTTTTATTTTTTGTTACACTATGACCGAGCTGTGAAGCGCCTACGTATCCTTCTTTGAGGAATCAGGTCAAACGTAGTTCCCAATTCCTTTGTTTTATTGTGACTTTTCTTTTGTCTTTATTATCATTGTTTTTCTCTTTTTCTTTTTCTTTTATTTTAATTACTGATTCCAAAAGAGGGATATGAAAGAATGAATAAGGCTCAAAAAGGGAAGCAAAGGATAAAGTGTTTGGATATATGAAAGAATTGCCTCCGTCATTTCATTCTCCGATAAATGCCAACCATAAACAATCAACAATTACAATCAAAAGAAATTATACATAATATCTCTTAACTGCGTCGGAATTGATGCCCATGTCGATGCATTTCCCGTCGATATCTGTTAAACATAAAGCGCCATTGGATAATACACTGGTTATAATGAACGGCCCTTGCCAATTCGGAGCGAACTTGCCTTTTGCTTCGGCCTGATGTGGCAGGATTCGCTTCAACACCTGCTGCCCCACCTCAAATTTTCTGGGGTGCACCTTCTTGTTGTAGGCTCTCACCATCCTTTTTTGATATAACTGGCCATGACACACAGCTGCCAATCTCTTTTCATCAATCAAGTTTAACTGTTCCAAACGGGTTTTGACCCACTCGTCATCATCAATCTCAGCCTCAGCGACAATCCGAAGGGATGGAATTTCAACTTCTGTCGGTATTACTGCTTCAGTTCCATATACCAACAAATAAGGGGTTGCCCCTACTGAAGTCCGGACAGTGGTGCGATAACCCAACAATGCAAATGGTAATTTTTCATGCCATTGTCTGGACCCTTCTACCATCTTCCTCAGTATCTTTTTGATGTTCTTGTTGGCTGCTTCAACTGCTCCATTCGCCTTGGGATGATATGGGGTGGAATTGCGGTGTGCAATCTTAAACTGTTGACATACTTCTTTCATCAAATTGCTGTTAAGATTAGCACCATTATCCGTGATGATCACTTTTGGGACCCCAAATCTACAAATGATATGGGAGTGAACAAAATCCACCACTGCCTTCTTGGTTATCGACTTAAAAGTTTTAGCTTCAACCCACTTAGTGAAATAGTCGATGGTCACCAGAATGAACCTATGACCGTTGGTAGCTGTCAGCTCAATAGGTCCAATGACATCCATGCCCCATGCAAAAAATGGTCATGGCGCTGACATTGTATGCAATTCTGTCGGCGGAGAATGAATCAAATCTCTGTGTCTCTGACATTGATGGCATTTCCGCATGAAACTGATACAATCACGCTCCATAGTGAGCCAATAATACCCTGCTCGAAGAATCTTCTTCGCCAATACATATCCGCTCATATGTGGCCCACAAACTCCAGCATGTACCTCCGTCATAACTGTCGTGGCTTGATTGGCATCTATACATCTCAGCAATCCCAAATCTGGGGTTCTTTTGTATAACACTCCCCCACTGAGGAAGAAACCATTTGACAATCGCCGAATGGCTCTTTTTTGATCTCCGGTGGCCTGCTCCGGGTATATCCCCATCCTGAGGTACTCTTTGACGTCATAAAACCATGGCTCGCCATCCACTTCTTCCTCTATCATGTTGCAATAGGCATGCTGATCACGAACCTGGATGTGCAACGGGTCAACATGAATTTTGTCTGGGTGGTGCAACATCGATGCTAAAGTGGCCAATGCATCGGAAACCTCATTGTGAACTCTTTGGATGTGTCTGAACTCGACCGATCGAAATCGCTTGCTCAGATCGTGCAAACATTGTCGATATGGTATGAGTTTCAAATCCCGTGTTTCCCATTCACCATGAATCTGATGCACCAGGAGGTCCGAGTCTCCCAAGACCAAAACGTCCTGGACATCCATGTCTGCAGCTAGTCGCAGACCCAAAATGCATGCCTCATACTCAGCCATGTTGTTGGTACAATAGAAACGCAGCTGAGCTGTAACAGGATAATGACGTCCTGTTTCAGAAATAAGTACCGCTCCTATTTCACATTTGCGGCTCCATCAAAGAAAAGCTTCCAACCTAGTTCTTCAGGTAATTCCAACTCATCTATATGCATTACTTCCTCGTCAGGAAAATACGTCCTCAACGACTCGTATTCTTCATCAACAGGATTCCCAGCCAAGTGATCGGCCAGCGCTTGGGCCTTCATGGATGTCCTCGTCATATAGACGATATCAAACTCTGTGAGTAATATTTGCCATTTCGCTAACCTTCCTGTGGGCATAGGCTTCTGAAAAATATACTTTAGCGGATCCAAGCGGGAAATGAGATAAGTAGTATATGAGGACAAATAATGCTTCAATTTCTGGGCGACCCAAGTTAGGGCGCAACATGTCTTCTCGAGTTGAGTGTACTTAACCTCATATACTGTAAACTTCTTGCTGAGATAATAGATGGCTTGCTCTTTTCTTCCTGTAATGTCGTGTTGCCCCAACACGCAGCCAAACGAATTCTCCAAGATCGTTAGATAAAGAATTAACGGTCTCATTGGCTCAGGTGGAACCAATACAGGTGGATTTGATAAATACCCTTTGATCTGGTCGAATGCCTCCTGGCATTCTGCGGTCCATTCTATCGCAACATACTTATTCAATAGCCGAAAGATGGGTTCACAGGTTGCTGTGAGTTGTGCAATAAATCTTCTGATGTAATTCAACCTTCCCAACAGACTCATTACTTCTGTCTTGTTTTTCGGTGGGGGAAAATCTTGGATAGATTTGATATTTGACGGGTCCAGTTCAATACCTCGCCGACTGACGATGAATCCCAACAACTTTCCAGATGGAACACCAAATGCACATTTGGCCGGGTTGAGCTTAATATCATACCTTCGAAGCCTTTGGAAAAACTTCCTTAAGTCTGCTACGTGGTCTTCCTGATGCTTGGACTTTATGATCACATCGTCCACGTACACCTCAATTTCTTTGTGGATCATGTTATGAAACACAGTGGTCATCGCTCTCATGTATGTTGCCCCAGCATTCTTCAAACCAAATGGCATTACCCGGTAGAAATAATTTCCCCACGGCGTAATGAAGGCTGTCTTTTCCGCATCTTCCTCGTCCATCAGAATCTGATGATACCCAGCATAGCAATCTACAAAAGATTCGATCTCACGTCCGGCGCAATTGTCGATCAAGATATGAATGTTGGGTAAAGGAAAGTTGTCCTTTGGGCTTGCCCTATTCAGATTGCGGTAATCGACACACACCCTGATCTTCCCATCTTTCTTTGGCACCGGCACCACATTAGCCAACCAATCAGGATATCGAGTGACACGAATAACCTTTGCTTGCAGCTGCTTGGTTACTTCCTCTTTAATCTTCACAATCATATCCGTTTTGAACTTTCTTAATTTCTGCTTGACGGGAGGGCATGCCGGGTCAGTGGGCAATTTATGAACCACTAAATCTGTGCTTAACCTCGGCATGTCATCATATGACCATGCAAAAACATCTTTGAACTCAATAAGTGTTTTGATCAATTCCTCCCTGATATTTGGTGCAATGTGGATGCTTATTTTAGTTTCTCTGATATCGCCGACATCCCCTAAATTGATGGCTTCTGTGTCATTTAAGTTGGGTTTGTATTTTTCTTCAAACTGGCTTAACTCCCTGTTTATCTCCTCGAATGCTTCATCCTCATCGTATTCCGATTCATTATCATAATCGATCTCTTGTATAGTTAGTTCAGAATCAGATTGATCTTTTAGACTAGGTTGAAGATCCGTTGTGCATGCCATGTCGTTAGAACCAGTATGAAAAGAACTGTTCAGAAAAAGAAACGAAGGAAACAAAATTAAAAATAACATATAAAATAAGAAATAAAGAAGAAACTTTTCGTTTTATTAAATTATGGGATAACAAGGTTTCACACTTTATTGAACACAATAAAAAGGAATCTGAGTTACAACCCTGGAATAATCCAGAAAACAAGAAGGAAAATCAGAGCCAACTACCAGGACTCCCTCCGAGTAGGAAGAGGAGTAGCTATCCAATTGTTGACCTTGGCCTTAGGACCCACAAACTGTATGTCTGCCTTACTGGAACCCTCTCCAACTTCTATCATGTTGACATTTGCGAACATTCTTTCAAAGCCCTCATTCAAATCTCCATCTGGCCCTATCAAAGGTCCAAGAACTTCCGGGACTGGCAACTTTCTGCACCCTGCTTTGACAAATGATCTAGACAGGCGTAAGATTGGCTTAGGAAGGACCCAGACTCTTTTCTTCAATTTGCGGGCCCGTTTTACATCCGCTGCGGTAGGTTTGAATCCCAACCCAAAAGTATCCAAGTTCTTAGGCAAGGAAACTGGCTGGATCATTCCCTGCAGATCAATCCCCAGACCTTTCCCCGGTACAAACCCGTTGTTCAACATCTCTGAGGCTATCATGAAGGTTGCAGCTGTGATTCTGGGAAGTGGAAGGCCCCCACCCTCAGGAATTTTGTCTACTAAGACTGCATTGAAAACCTGATAAACCCATGGGCCCTTGTCATCGTCGGTTTCTATGAAGGGCACAATAGCATCACTGACGGCATGTGTGCCGTCATCCCCGTGTACCACAATCTCTTGTCTATCCCATTCGAATTTGATCATTTGATGCAGTGTAAAAGGCACTGCTTTAGCTGCGTGGATCCAGGGTCGTCCCAACAAAAGATTGTAAGATACCGCCATGTCTATCACTTGAAATTCCATGGTGAACTCGACTGGACCAATGGTTAATTCCAGTACGATATCACCCACTGTGTCAGTACCGCCCCCATCAAAACCTCGGACGCAGACACTGTGCTTGTGGATCCTATCATCAACAATCTTTAGTTTGTTCAGAGTGGCCAAAGGACAGATATTGGCACTTGACCCATTATCAATTAGTGCTCGAGTGACCACCGATTCTTCGCATTTTACCGTCAGGTAGAGTGCTCTGTTGTGTTCAGTACCCTCTACCGGTAACTCATCGTCCGAGAATGTTACTCGGTTTACTTCGAAGATTTTGTGCGCTATTTTCTCCAAATGGTTCACTGAGAGATTGTCCGGGACATAGGCTTCGTTCAGAATCTTCATTAAGGTCTGACAATGATCACTTGAATGGATTAACAAAGATAGCAACGAAATCTGGGCCGGGGTCTTCCTCAACTGCTCTATAATTGAGTAGTCTTGTGCCTTCATATTCTTTAAAAACTCCTCTGCTTCTTCCTCCATTACTGGCTTCTTTATTGTTACAGGATTGACCCTTCTCAATTCTGCGGGAACAAAACACCTTCCCGAACGAGTTAGTCCCTGAGTTTCGCATACTTCTTCCACCACCTTCTTCCCCTTATGCATCACTGTCACTTGACTATAGCTCCACGGCACAGCTTTCTCACTTGTTATCGGCAACTGCATGACTGGCCTGATAACAACTAGTTCCACGTGGACCCCCTTCACCACCAATACTGGTGCTTGATACTCCCTGCAGCACTGCCTTGGCTGTTTTTGGCTTCTTCGCAACGACAGACGAATCTTTCCCCATTGCCACAAATGGCTTATCATCTGCCTTTCCCAACCGTACCACTGCCTTTCCACTGGTCGAATTTTCGTTCGGACTGGCACGAATCATCATTACCGTTTGTGATGGTGTTTTAAGTTTCCCTCCTTCGTGCACTATCTCGATCATGTGGGCCTCATGGTGCACCGGTAATGGGTTTTCATTGATGTTGAGTGCCTCTGGTGCCTGAACCTCGATCCTATTTGTGTCAATAAGATCTTATATGGCAGTATTCAACTTCCAACACTTCTCAGTATCATGCCCGGAAGCTCCTGAACAATATTCACAGCTTACTGAATGGTCCAGATTTCTGGGAAGGGGATTTGGCAATTTGGGTTCAACAAGATTTAATAAGCCTATCTGTCTCAACTTGTGGAACAGAGTAGTATAGGTTTCTCCCAACAGAGTGAATGTTCTCGGCTTCTACATCCTTTCATTCCTAAAAGCCTAATTTCCACGGAAGCTTGGCCTTGAAGGATTCCTATATGCTCTCGGTGGTGGATATGTGTTTTGTGGAGGTGGATATGTATGTTGGGGAGCCGTCACATGCCATTGCGGACGAGCCGGAGGCTAGGTGTAAGTTTGGGCGTGATGAACAGAGAAAGGGGGCTCTTGTGGTGGATAATATGGTTGTGGAGGGTTGTATGGACTGTGTGGATAGTTTGGGTAATGGGGTCTGGTTTGATAGCGAGGGGCTGGACCTCTTGACCTGGACCAAGTACCTGCTTCGACCGTTATGACCTTCTCTCTCTTGTTTTTCCCAAGCGCACCTCCCGTGCCGCTTTGGATAGCCTGAGTTGTGGTCTTGATCGCCGAATAACTCATTATCTTGTTGGACCTGAGTCCCTCTTCAACCATGCCGCCCATTTTTACTACTTCATTGAAAGATTTACCAACCGACGTCACCAGGTGACCAAAGTAGGTTGGCTCCAACGTTTGTAAGAAGTAGTCCACCATTTCACCTTCCCTCATTGGCGGATCGACTCTTGCCGCTTGTTCTCTCCAACGGAATCCGAATTCCCTGAAGCTCTCTCCATGCTTTTTCTCAAGTTTTAACAGTGTGAGACGGTCAGGGACGATCTCGAGGTTATACTGGAAATGACTTGCAAATGCTTGTGCTAGATCATCCCAAGTATACCACCTGCTGGGATCCTGCCTCGTGTACCATTCTAATGCGTACCCGCTTAATCTTTGACCGAAATAAGCAATCAACAACTCATCCTTTCCACCTGCCCCTCTCATCTTACTGCATAAACCTCGTAGATGTGCCATGGGATCACCGTGTCCCTCATATAAGTCAAACTTTGGCATCTTAAAACCTGCCGGTAATTGAACATCAGGGAAGGGACACAGATCTTTGTAGGACACACTAACTTGGTTGCCCAATCCATGCATATTCTTGAAGGATTGCTCCAGGCTTTTCACTTTACGTAGCACTTCTTCCTGCTCCGGATTCTTAGCTGGCTTCTCAGTTTCTGTAGGGAACTGAAGGTGAGGGGTGTAAGTGTATGGCTCGGGTGGTTTGAAGGTGAGTTCAAGAGGATAGTATTGATTATCTTGAACCTGAACAACTGGTTCATCAGGTGATTTTTGCAATGTGGCGGGTGGAGGTGCCACGAAAACAGGAACAGCTGGTGGAAGAGGGTTTTGTTTGGGTGGTGAAGCTTGGGGATTATAGGAAGTTTCTCCTTGATAGTATTGGGAAAAGGGGAAGCTCGTTGATGGACCAGTGGAAGGGTGTTCCGGAGTCCGAGTTGGTGAAAGGGTAGGAGTAGGGGGAAGTATTGGTGGTGTTTGTCCCTTAGCCCAGGCTAGGTGCATCCCAGCAATCTCTTGTCTCAACCTGTCCATTTCCTCCTTCATCATTTGCATCTCCGTCTTTTCCTCCTCAACACTTTTGTCCGAACCAGACATACTTTCCGGAATGGGCCCTTTTGATCTTGTGTGGTAATGGTAATCTGCCAGAACGTTCTAACAAGCTAACTGTTTTGAAATCTCTTTTTCTGGTATAAACAACAAACTTGTTAGCGTTAGAACTTAACACATATTGCAATTTCACATTGGGGAATGCAATGTTCCTAGGCAGTTTAACCATTTCTAACATGTTTTTGCTTCGATTGCATGCGTCATTCCGGCTTATGTCCTTTATTTATTCACTTTGCCCTTTCTTTTTATCTTTTAGTGGTGGTCGAATCTTATGTAGATTGCCTACGTATCATTTCCCCGCATGAATCAGACCGGGCGTAGTTCTGCCATAAGTAAAATAAAGACATAATTTTGCATTCTATTACCAAAATATGTTATTACAAGCTATTATTTGAAAAAGAAACAAACGAAATACAGACTCCAAACTATTAACATTGTTTGATATGAAAAGAGAACAAAGGGGTAGACAATAGACTCTTAAAACAAACAAGTGCAGACTTTGAACTAGGGATACATTAAAGCCTTGAATTTTGGTGCCCGCGAGGCATCGTTCGGCCTTTCCGCGGGTTTTGGTGCCAGGCCTCTTTGCAAGCTTTTTAATTCCTCCATGATCCGGTGGACATAACCCATGACTAAGGCAAAAAGGATATCACGAGGCATTTCTTCACATGCTAGGCACTTCGTGGTGATGTAGCGCCCAATCTCATTGATCCTACCCCTGATTCTATCCCTTTCTATGCACAGTTGTTCTAGTTGTTGATTCTTTAGTCCTAATACTCGAGTGTTGTCAATGAGCTGATCTTGGAACCTCTCCATTTGTTCTTCCATTCGGGCTATTGAATCATAGCAGCGTTCCTTGTCTGTTCTAGCATCCCGGGCTTGTTTAAGGACCCGATCACTGAGAGTGGAATTTATTTCTCTTAATATTGCAATGCTCCCTTCATAATCCCTTCTAACTTGCCATAGGTGCTTTTTTCGCGCTGTTGTACCTTTTGCCCATCTGGCCCGTATTATTGCTATTCTAGCCTCGGATCTTTCCAAGTTTTTTCGGCTTTCAGCGACCTGATTCCTTAACCCTGCTATCAACCTTTTATCGGCCCGGCTTCTCCGTTGGTTGTCGGCATCCATTTTTATCTTCCGGATCTGAGTTTTGAGGATCTCGCTTTCTCTGGCTAGTTTGTTCTTTTCTCCTTCGTTGGCAGCAACCTGCACTTTGTTCTCAAATTTCAGATCCTTAATCTGTTGTTTCAGCTTACCTATTTCGGCAAGATATTCCCGCTCTTTGGCCAACCAGTCCCAATGCTCTTGTGAGGACTTGGGAAATTCTTGAAGGTGAGGTCTTTTAGCCGGCCATCTAGACGACATTTCCCCTTTGTACCAAGCCTGATATTCGGGTGAAACTTCCCCTCTTGCCTGATTCAGTACACAAGTATTTGCCTCTAAGTATTGACATTGGCTCCAAATTTGGCGGACCCTTGCTTCAGGAAACTGGCCATCAGAATTGATCTCAATCACTTGGGTGCTCAGGTCCTCATCTTTTGGCACTATTTGACACCTCTCAAGTTGCCTTAAAACCCGATACGGCGCATAAGGTTGAATGCTCTTAAGTCCCATCAAGAGAAAATGGGGCCTAGTGCTGGCATGTATATGACTTCGTCGATCGGTAACCATCCCAGTGTCCACTGTGTTTGATTGGCCTTGAGGGTCCAGAAATATGAGGTCCATGCCGAGACTCCTTCAGGTAGGCGTACCTCATTAATTCTAGTGTAGAAATCCTCTATGCAGGTTTTCTCAGAAGATCCATGGCTCAGGAACTGGGCTCGGTGACATAGGTGTTCGGTCATCCACATTTGCAATAACAAGTTACACCCTTCGAAAAAGTTCCCTCTGGCTTTGCAGGCTGTGAGAGCTCGAAACATATCAGATACGATCATGGGAGCAAGCGTGCTATCTTTATGTCAATATTCCCATCTTTTCTTGGGAACACTAAAAGCCCTAAGAAGGTTATCATGAAAGCAACCCGTCTATGTTCATCCCACTTTTGACGGTTACTTTTGCTGCACAACTTGTTTTCTAGCTTGTCGAATCCTCCTATGTGGCCGTATCTTTGGTGTATGAAGCTCAGAGTGCAAAAACCTTTTGCCAAGTCAGGGTTATGGATTGTTCTGACTATCTTTAACGAGTCCAAAAACTGATGGACCGCTACGGCTCTTGGAGCAACCAGGTATTTATGCCTCAACGGAACCTCAGCACTGCCGATGTACCCTACTATTTCCTCTAAAGTTGGGGTGAGTTCAAAGTCTGAGAAGTGGAAGACATTGTGCACAGGGTTCCAGTAAGGGACCAGTGCCCTTATAATATCCCCTCGAGGCCTGATATACAACAAACTCGTGAGACCTTTCAGATGTTTCTTGATTTCGTCATGCCCTTCTTTGCCTAAAGCATTCCACCATAACCGCAACTGGAGGGGGATTTTATTCATGATTGAAAAAGGTTCAATTTGAGTCGTGCTCATTCTGCACATTTATTAATAAGATTAAACAAAAGAAAATTTATTTGACTAAAAACGATTTGATCATTTTTCCTAAAAATACCAGATCTTCCGAACACGACCTTTCAGCACTTCAGGGACAAAGATTTTAAGTTTGTGCGAGTTAACCAATCAATAATAAAAAATGACAGAAGTGGCCGTTTATAAAAAGTTAGCCTTCCGGCGTTCCTTTTGGGAACATTCAGCTATTTTTGATAAAAACGGCATCAGCCGACTCTATGACGAAAAATTAAAATTTTGACACATTTTGTTTTGGCTATTTTTGCAAAATGGGCGGTTGGACCCGCCGAGGGTTGCCTACGTATCTCACGCCCTGTGAGAATCAAACCGGCGTAGTTTGCCCAACATAAACTAAACTTGTAAACAAGACTTCTTTCTTTTGTTTTTCAAATAAATCAAACTAAAAAAGACAAAAAAAAATTATTTTTCAAAATTTCGGCAGGGTTTTGACACTACTTGGACATTGGTTTTATTTTTCTAAAAAGTAGTTATCTCCCTACGCTGCTATTTTTTTCACAATTTTTCAAAAATTCCCGATTTCAGAAGCCGGTCAGCATGCAGATCTGAAGCAAATAAATGTACAAAACAAACAGGATGCAGCAGGATGGTCTTTTTTTCATTTCAGGTTGCTTGTCCTAGACGGACCCAACCCCTATGTTGAGTCCCCTAAGTCAAATGCAACATGATGCAAATAAACGTTCTTACTAGGGATCCGGCATGAAGTCAAGTTATTCTAGGTTCAACCTGGGTATATGTTCTAGACAGTGTACCCGAGCGGACAACTCGAGTTGAGGAAGGAGCTCCTTTCCGGGAACCAAAAGGCCAACCGGCTTAGAAACTTTCCGAGCCTCTTTTATTTTAGGGTATGACACTAACAGAATAGGGAGTCTCAACCAGTAAGCACATCCCCGGAGGTAAGAAGAGAAGGGTTTCGGCCCAGTTTATATGTACAGTTCAAATAATATCAAAGCAGTAATAAGCATCATTTTGCATATTAAGCACAAATCATATGAGAATATCAGATAATAAAGCCAAAATACAACAATTTATCAAGCTCGAATTTATAACTCTGAACCGGTGATTCTGGGTAAAACTAAGTCCCCAGCAGAGTCGCCAGAGCTGTCACACCTCCTTTTTCACTACACCCGCAAGGGTATAAGGGAGTTTTTCCAATTAAAGGATAATCGAAACGAGATTTGTTTATTTAATTCAGAGTCGCCACTTGGGAGATTTGTGGTGTCCCAAGTCACCGATTGAATCCCGAATCGAGGAAAATATTCGACTTTCCAAATGAAGTCTGCGAACCAGAAATTCTAAGTAAGGAATTCTGTTGACCCGAGGGAAGGTGTTAGGCACCCCCAAATCTCGAGGTTCTAGCACGGTCGCTTAAACTGTTAGAATGGTTAGATATCTGATTTTAATACATATTATAATTTATGTTCTTTTATCAACTTTTAACCGCTTTTATTATTATAGAATTGCAACGTCGTAAAAATGTGTTTCAAACCACGTCGCAATCAATGCACCCGTGGTTGTTGACACATTTTGACTCCGTTGAGATTTGGATTTGGGTCGCATAAATGCGCACCCGAGTTTAGGGATGTAATATTATTAAAATCGTGCCTAAAGAGTCTAACGCTTTATTACTTTGGGGAAGGCCGTAAAATTTGCTAAACGACCCATCCCAAAGTCTAAGTATTCAATTAAACATTTATCGATGGCCCCGCAATTTGTGCGTTTTATTGGGCGAGGCTCATCTCATTTATTTTAAAAGGATAATCCTAAAGTACCTACATTTTTTCCTATTAAATTCGTCTCTAAAATAAAAGAGAAAAAATCCTAATTAATTACATACTTAAAAATAACATATTAAATGCTAGGTTAAGACAAATGTTAACGGAAAGGAATATTACTAAAATTGTAATTATAAATACAATATGGAATTGTCAAATAATATATATTTAAAAGAAACTAATTATCCCATAACCAGATTAAACTCGCATTGTTAGATGACTTGAACTGTTGAAATTAATTATTTACAACTACTGAAAATTAGAATCAATCTTAATTACTAATGCATATTTCTAAAATTTATTAAATTTAACATCAACTCGCCTTGTTTGAACTCAAATCATGCCATAATGCCTAATTCGCGAAATTAATTTAAATTCACGCTTTAACTAAATTTAGATACATGTTTTCGATTAACTTAATGTTGACAAATATTAAAACCTTCATAACTAGTGAACTTAATCAGTTTTGCCAAGCCGATTTAGTAAAGACCGACTTATGTTATTTTCCTCTTATTCCGATTATTAAACAGTTTGACAGTAATGAGCATGCTTAAATATATATACTACCTAATAATCAAGTTAAAGCAAAGTATTATTTAATACATCACTAAGATGCCTAGTTATGCAGAGCGATAGAAATTTACAGAATAATAATACATAAAATAGCCTAAATACAATTAGTAAAAGAAACAAAGAAAAAGCTAAATTAAAACTTTAAAATTTCATTCTTCATATGTATTCATACTTTCACATTTCAGCTTACAAAATGCCAAAATTACAGTTGTGTACCTGGTATTGCCAATACAAGAAGAAGAAAGTCAGCAAAGTAGTATGTAACACAGCAACAACAACAAATAACCAGCAATATCCAACAAACGGAATATCCTGTGACAGATTTGAAAACCGAATAAAATCCAGCAATAACCAGTGAAGTAGTAGCAAATAACCAATTAAACTCGAGAAACAAACCACATGAAAATCCAGAAACACCAATAATAATCAACGGGCAATAACAAAGTGAACTTCTTCTTTTTTTATTTATTTGAAAGACCAGTTAATGTTTACCCTTAATTCTCTTAATGTTCAGAAAATTCTTTCTCTTAAACTCTCTTCAAATTCGAATCCCTAAAAATCTTTTAATATTTTTCGAATTTTTTCTCTCTATTTTCAGCTCCTTCTCCTTCATTCTGTCCAAGTTTGTTCTATTTATGTCTCATAACAGACCCCTTAATCAATTAATCAAATAATAAAACCCTCCACTTTCTCTTACCAAACCCACTACTATATAAAAAATGCAATTATTATTTATTTAATCAACTTTTTGTTGAGCCCCGTAATCCTACTATGTCTTGTTCCTCATGATTGATAAAACAAATGCATTATTCCCCACCATTATGTCTTGTCCCCCACTACATATTATTTTATACATTATTTAATATTATTAGTTTATTGGACAGAGCACTCAAAATAAATAATTGTTCAGATTTTCAATTCCAAAAATACCCCTCTGAAATTACTGAAATTACCATTCTACCCCTGAAAATACTGCAATTTACCATTCTACCCCATCAGGTATAACCAATTCAACTAATCAATTCTAATCAAAATACAACAGCTATAACCAATTCCTAATCAAATTCAATCAACAAATTCAAACTAAATGATGAACAACAAAAAAACAACTGGAATTATTTTGACTGAACAATATTTTTAAACAACAAATCTACTTTCAGATTCAACAACAATAACAAACAAGTATATTCAAATCATTGAGCTTAAATTCAAATCAAGCTTAAACGGAACAAATAAACAGATTCAAATCACTAAATTAAATAACCAATTGAACCTCAAACTAAATCTAACAATATTACAGTCAAGACGAAGGATTCAAGTTATCAAACTAACATATTTCTATATTAAAACTAAATCCTTTTAAATTAATAAAAACAAACTGAAGAAATAATTAATTGAACTTCAACTTAAATCTAACAACATTATAATTAAACTAACAATTTCTACCTAAAAAATAAACAAGAAAAAATGAAACAAACTGAAGAAAATAAAAAAAATGATAAACATGAATTTAATATCAAACATATACTGATTTCATATCCGAAAATAATCAAACAAATTACGGACAGAAACGAAACTTAAACCAACTAACCGGATCGGAACGACGATGAACTCGAACGGAAACAATTATCGCACCAAAATAACTCGACGACAAAGACGACCACGAAAAAACAACTAAACGTAGCAGAAGGCAGCAGCAGCGACGGGGAAACAGCAGTTGCTGTTGCTGCGTCGCCAAGCTGAAGGTCGACTGGGCGGTCATTTGGGACGTGAAGACTGGTGGTTGTTTCGGACGCTGGTCTGCGGCGTGGCTGGTTGCTGCTGGGCAGGGTTATGGGCGACGGGGATGAGAGCTGGAAAGTTTCGTTGAAAACGAAGCAGCAGCAGCCCGTCGAAGCTAGACAAAGCAGCAGCAGCCATGGTTGCTTGTTGCAGGAGAAAGGGCAGCCATGGCAGGTCGTTCATGGGGTTCGTTTGGACGGAGAAGAAGACGATGCAGCGGCAGCAACATGGTCGTGAGGAAGAGGCTGGTGGACTGGAGGGTGGTCGAGGGGCAGACATGGGAGGGCAGCCATTGATGTTGGGATTTCGGAGATCGTTGGGGTAAGTCGAGGAAGAAGAAGAAAAGAAGGAGGGGCGGGTAGTTTTTTTCAACAGTTAAGTTTTAGGGTTTTGTTTTAAAAATGAAAGATAGGGAAATAGGGGTGTTGGGTCTTTGGGGTTATGGACTGGGTCGACCCGGGTCGAAATGGACCGGGTCGTAGGGGAAGGTTGGGTATCTTTGGGCCTGTGGTTTAAAATTGAAGAAAAGGCCCAATCCGGTCTTCTTCTATTTTATTTTCTATTTATTCAATTTTCTAATTAATAAAGCTAAAATGTTAAGATTAAATTATAAAACCCAAAATTATCTAAAAATACTAATTAGCTCCTAATAACAATTAACACACAATTAAATAGTAATTAACGATAAAATCACACAATTTGGACGTTAAATGCTAAAAATGCAAAATACATATTTTTATAATTTTTTTATTAATATAATAAATAAACATGCAAACACAAAAATACAAATAATTATCCAAAAGTGCCACGAAAAAAATTCAAAAAATCGCACACCAAGAGAATTTTGTTTTATCTTTGATTTCTTTTGGAGTAGTTTTCGTGAAGCAAAAATCACGTGCTCACATTCATAATCAGTTCAAGAATACATGTCTCAGTCTAGTCCTATTCAGTATTCCAGTATTATGTGACCTAGTGTGATTCAGTATTCCAGTATTATGTAACTCAGTGTGATCCAGTGTTTCAATATCATGTAACTCAGTGTGATTCAATATTTCACTATCATGTATTGCAGTATCATTCTCAGTTCCTAATTTTTAATCCCTGAATGTCGAACACCTGTCTTTGGGCCTGAGGCTGCAGTTTATGCTTTATGCATCTTTGGGCCTGAGGCCACAGTTATGTATACGTATACTTGGGCCCGAGGCCGCAGCGCGCGCGCGCACACACACACACACACACACACACACACACACACACATATATATATATATATATATATATATATATATATATATATATGGCCTGAAGTCGTAGTTTAATATTCAGATTAACAGCTTGTTCATCATTCAGAAAAAGGGAGTATTCTTATCCTTACTTCCTTTGTTCAGTTCAATTACTAGTTATCATTTCAGTTATCAATTATCAATTCTCAGTTATCACCTTAGTTTTATTTTTAGCATTTTTAATTCTTTCTTTCAGTTCCTTTACATACCAGTGCAATTCAAATGTACTGACGTCCCATTTTCCCGGGGCCTGCATCTCACAATGCAGGTAATGATTTACAGGTTGACAATTCAAAGCGCTAGGACTCTCGTATCAGCTGTTTGGTGATCCCCAGTTCTTTCGGAGAATTATAATTATCTTATAGTCTTTAGTATTTTCAGATAGTCAATGTTTTAAGTACTTCATTAGAGGCTTCATAGACTAGAGTAATAGTTAGACATAGTCGCAGGCTTTTCATATTAAGTTATGTTGGCTACAAATATGTTTCAGAATTGTATTAGTATTTCTGCACTTTGATTTATATCTTCCAGACTTTCAGTATATCAGCATGTGTTAGTTTATCTTCCACATTCAGTATGTTATGATATCACATGTTGATTCAGCCAGTCAGTTGGTTCGCTCGGTCACATGTAGTCAGGCACCGAGTGTCGTGTTACGTCCAGGCCCAGGTTCGAGGCGTGACAAAGTTTGGTATCAGAGCACTAGGTTCAAGAGTCCTAGGGAGTCTATGAAGCCGTGTCCAGTGGAGTTTCCTTTATATGTATGTGTTGTCCACTCATATAAATGGTTAACTACCAAGACATTCAGGATTGTCTCACTTCTTTCTACTCTAGATCGTGCCATGAAGCTTAGAGCAATAGTTAACCTTCTCTTCCTATCGAATTCCAAACGTATTGGATGCCCAAGCGACGCGCAGGAGAAACCTAATGTCCTAGAGAGAATAATTGTCCATTGGGGTATAATTATGGAGTATAGGTTGGTAATAAGTGAGACATGACATGATGTTAAAAGTGGATGCAATGGGCAATAGTACAGATTAGAGCATAACCTTATCAGAAAGTACAAAAGCAGTTATTACGTTTTATGATCATCAGTTTTACTCATTTACCAGTTATATAGTCTTTCAGTTAGCAGGTTTATAGTTATTCAGTATGTCAGTTGTTTGTTATTCAGTTACCATATCTCCAATTTTCAGTGTATCAAACTTTCTAGAGACTGGGGAGTATACGGTGATGCATATTGAATGCTCAAAGAAAATATAAGTAATAGTGATTATAGCAAAATCTCCGAATGTTTTAGGGATTAAGACCAAGAATCATTGGATGGTGCAGTAAGTGATTTATCATATGATGGTATACTCCGAAGAATAAGTTTGTGTATGGTAATCGTATGTGTTTTACCTTAGAGAGCAGTTTCTTTTAATTCTTGGGAATTGAGCCACATGTTGGATGATGATAGTTCAGATTCAGACCCTAACATTGGTCGCTATAGTTTTGGACAGAAAAGAGCCTAAGGGTAAAATACCTAGGAGTCAGAAAAGTTTGTTATTACCAAAGATATGATTTAGTACAACTCATGCAAATGACTAGAAGATATGATGTATGCAATGAGAACCAAGAGCAGCAAATAGCGAATTTCAGGGAACGATTTTAAGTTGTTCATATTTATTCAAATCAGAACTAGAAGTACCACGTTAGTAAGCTACTATAAGAAGAAGCTATTGATGTAAGATAAAAGATATGGCAGTTCCCCCTTAGGTTATATGACTAAGTGTTTTCCCCAGATGTTTATAATCTAATATTATTTGAAGTGTATAGAAAGTTTGGGGTTAGATATTCCAATTTCGTTTAAGACAGATGAATTTTCCCTAAATGTGATCCATGTACATTGTTCAAAAAAAATCAGCTAGGCAGTAAGAGAGCCAACTACAGAAGAATAGCCTTTAAGAATTATCGAAAAAGGGTCTTCCCAAGATTGACAGTGTGAGCAGAGTTAAATTATTAAGATTGTGTATGATAGTTGTGAATATATTAACTTTCTGTTATGTGAATAATTTAGTTTTTCCTACTAAAAAGCAATTTCTCAGAAGTAAGTTGAAACATGAGCCGTCATTGATGTAAAGTGCATGGAATTACAGAAGATAAGGAAAGTTGTTTGGGTCCCAACAAAGATAAGGATCCGCAAGTATGAGACCTTAACCTTTGGTCTAAGGGGGGGGATGTGAAAATCGTCAGTAAGTCCAGTTGGAGATTTGAAACATGTATTTAGCATGGGATATGAAAAAAAGAAAATCAGTGGTAATAAGGGAAAATTGTATAATTACCACATGGATTATGTCTATCATGTGTAAGAAACACAAAGTGATTAGAATGATCACCGAGCTTAGTTATTGATGATAAAGTGATCACAGAAAAGTTGTAAAATCATGCATATTTATGTGTTATGAGGGTAGTGCCATTGCACGGGACTCTAAAGTGTTCGGAGTACTAGTCAAAGACTTAGCTCACAACAATTCTATAAGTGTTTTCAGGAAGTGCTTAAAAAGATAATCAAGTGTGGGAAGTATAACTCATGATTGAGGTAGATAAGAGAACTCTAGTGAAAGAAGTTCACCGCTTAGCCTAGCTAGGAGTTCAATTACGTACTCCAAAGATAGTAGAGTTGTTGTCTAGAATATGACTTGTTCCCCCTTAGTAGCTAAAGTGAAGGAGAAATAGTTTGATGATCCCTACTTGTTGTAGCTGAAAGAGGGGATTCACATGCATAAATTGATAGCTGTTGAATAAGGGGGAGATGATGGTACTTTGAGGTACCGAGATGGACCGTGTGTTCGAGACATAGGTAGACTTAGAGAGGAGGATCATATTAGAAGCCCATAATTCTAGGTATTCAACCCACCAAGGTCCCCCAAATATGTAAAATGATCCCAAGGAGATTTATTAGTTGAACGACATGAAAAAGAACGTCGCAGACTTTGTGGCCAATTGTCCGAATTGTCAGCAAGTGAAAGTCGAGTAGTAGAAAGCCTAGTGTTTTATCACAGAATACACATATTTTGAGTGGATATGGTAAATATGGAATTTATAACAGGATTATCTTGCTCATTTTAAAAGCATGATTTGGTTGGATGATTGTAAATCGACTTACCAAGTCAGCACACTTCTTGCCAGTAAAAACTACAGATTCAGTAGAAGATTATGCTAAGTTATACATTCAGGAAATTTTCTGATTGCATGGGACTCCGTTGTCCGTCATTTCGGACTGTGGTGCTTAGTTTAAATTGAACATTTAGAAGTTCTTTCAGAAAGGATTAGGAACAAGTTTTTCATCCTCGGAAAGATGGCCCGGCAGAGCGCATTGTTCAAATAGTTGAGGATATTCCCTTGATGTTAAAAGTAATTGAGATGATCACATACCTCTCATTGAGTTTGCTTATAATAACAACTACCTTTCTAGTATCGATATGGCACCATAAGAAGCTCTGTGTGGGCGAAGGTGTAGACATCCAATTGGTTGGTTCGAAGTTGGCCAAGAAGATTTGTTGGGACCAAATTTGGTCTATCAGACTATGGAGAAAGTCAAGTTGATTCTAGAGTGTTTGAAGATGTTAGAGTTCCAAGTTGATGATAGGGTGTTTCTAAAAGTCTCACCCATAAAAGGTGTTATAAGATTTGGGAAGAAAGAAAAGCTCAGTCCCAAATATATCACGCCGTATATGATCCTACAAAAGATTGGTCAAATGGCTTATGAGTTGGAGTTTCCACCAAAATTAGCGGTGGTACAGCCAGTATTTCACGTATCATGTTATAACATTCAAGTTTTCAGTACTCAGATACTCATGTCAGTTCAATACTCAGCTACTCATGTCAGTCCAATACTTAGATATTCATGCCAGTTTAGTACTCAGATATTGATATTAGTTCAATACTCAATTATGCGTGTCAGTTCAATATTCATATATCCATGTTAGTTCAGTATTCATGTATCCATGGCAAACCAATATTCAGTCAATGGAGTAGTCATTCAGTTCAGTATCGCAATAGTTCATAATCATGTATTCATTTAGTTTAGTATGCAAGTTTAATGAAAGTTCATGTTTCCACCAGACCCCTATAAGATCCGGAGTTAGCAGAAGTTACAGTCAGGACAATCATTCGAGGACGAATGATCCCAAGGAGGAGATAATATAATACCATGTACATTCGAACTAGGTGTGGATATGTTAAATGGATATTAATTTGATATTTTAGACATATGAAGTCCTAGAGGGATGATTATTGGTGAAAATAGGTGTTTCGGAATCAAGATAGAAAGTGAGGTGCATAAGATTTGACAAAATCGACTAAGTTTGCAGAAGGTCCGTCTTCCAGCAGAGTTTAGTGAACGTGTGTAAGGAATTTGGGAAAACTCAAATCATGAAAGTTTTAGGCCATTGAAATAGCTTTCCAACGATATATTATGGAGCCCAAATGGAGCTCTGTGCAAAACGTTATGCCCGTTTTACAAAATAGTGTGTAACCACCGCGTTCGGTGATACGCTCAAATTACACTTTAATTAAATAGTGTAAGGCGGTCGGTGTCAAATATAATAATCCAACAAGGTTGGAGTCGAATCTCACAGGGAATAGACGTGAAAAGGTTGCTTGAGTAGTGTGCTACTTGACTTAGGCCGTAATTCTATTCCGTTAATTGTAACAAGAGTATGATATGATTGTGATTTGAAGAGATAACTAATTTTAACGTTGAGAATGTAAATAATTTGATTAAGGAAACCAAGGTTGTGTCCCTTTCAATGAAATATAATGCTATCAGTGTTAATATGATATATTTCTAATGGAAGGTTCTTTAGATATGCAAATGATTTCTAAATAACTACCCAATATTTTCCAATAGTTGGGTAGTATTTCCTCTTTATGATTTTTCCAAATATAAAAGATTTGCAATTAAGAGCAATCAATTTATGCCTAATAAAATCCACTTATTCCTAAGCGATTCTATTAAACAAGGTTTAAAGCCTTGAGTCTTTGATATTTACTTCTACCAAACTCTAACTCACTTTTCCAAGTAAAGAAAAAGTTTAATGGCACTTGTTAATGTTTGCAACCGCCAACAATACATGAAGAATGAGAAATAAACATATATCAACCAACCATTATATATATATTTATATATCAACCAACCATTATATATATATATATATATTCAATGTTAAACACCCATTAACATAACACCCATTTAGGGTCCACAACCTTAGTATTTAAAGCTAGCTACTCATGCTAAAATACAAAAAGATGAGAATATTAAATGCCATAAATCTTACAAAGTGCAAGATTCTTCACTCCTAAAGTTTCCAAAAGAGAGGAATATTCAAATGTTGGAATGTAACTCAAAAACCAGACAAGATGCCCCCACAAAATCCCAATAAATCTATTTATAGCGGGCTAAAACTCGGGACCAATTTCGGACAAAAATGCCCCTCCAGATTAATTATGCGACCGCATATCTGTCGCATAACAGACATGCGGTCTGCATTCTCGTCAAAGCCATCGCATATTTGAACCCTAGTTTCCAGGTAGTCTTCGCATCTTGGTTATGCGATCCGCATTATTGATTTGCGACCGCATAATGTCACCGCATTTCCAGCTTCAACAACTTCTACAGGGTGTTTGCGATCCAGAATACGGTCGCATAATGGACCGCATTTCTTGCGCTTGAATTTGGCCAACAGACTGTTGGGCTTTGCAGTTCCTCTGAGCAATATGAGGTCCGCATGTTGGATTTGCGGTCCGCATTCTCATATATGCGATCGCATTTTGCCTTTTTCTTGTCCTTTTTGCGGCTTTTTGATTTCATTTCCATATTATTGGGTCCTTAAACCTCATACACTACAAAACATTAAAATTACATAAGTATAAAAGATAATTGCATTTAAAACAAGCTAAAATCTAAGCAATTTGTATTAAATGTGCCGAAATATTCCGGCACATCATTCGGCCGTGTTTGACTGCGATCGCGGTCGTGAGGTAGTGGTCTAGCTATTTACTGCGGTCAGGCCTATTGGGATGTGGTGGACGACTTGGGAAGTCATTTTTAGCCCTATTTTGTCCCCCACAACCCCAAAACATAAAAACTTGCTCTAGAAAGGAAAGCTCTCAAAAACCTAACTCCTTAAGGGTCCCTCCACTACCAAGGTAAGTTCTAATGGTGATTCTAAGTTAATTTCAATTTCCCAATATCTTATTAACATGGGTAAACCCTCCATATCATTAGATATTCGATTGGGACATCATTGTTGAGAGAAGGAAGCCTAGAACTCGAATTCAAAGAGTTTGAACTTCAAAAAGGTAATATCTTCACCCTCTAATTGATTCTATCATTGAATTAATGATTATAGACTCTAGTTCATGAGATATGAGTTGATGGGTTTGATAGAAAAGCATGAACGGTTATAGGTTTGGGTTGTTGATTGTTGATTATTGGTTAAGGGTATTGTTTACCTTATGGGTGATAAAGAATAATATTGATTATAACCATTTGAAACTTTAGAATTTATCTAGGAGCAAGAGAATGGGTTATTGGGTGTAGAAATGCCATTAATAGGGATTATAAAGCTTTATACTCACCAAGTGTTTGATAAAATGTCTAAGTGACCAAAACATGGGTATTGTTGCTAATTTGGAATTCCTTTGACTTGTATTGGTATAGATTAAAGTTGAAAGGGTTGGCGAATGTTGTATTATGCTCAAGAGCAGGAAGTTAAGGTATGTGAGACTAACTCTCTATGTTTGGGAATGTTAATGATTCTCCCTACACTACGTTTCTTTTACGACGTTACTAATTGCCTCAGAAAAATAGTTTAGCCTAGTTCCTTGAACAGTTGTAGAACTTCTATTCTCTAGCTTCATAACTCGCTCATGACTTTCATTCTGAACGTTGTGAGCTCAGTGCGTATTTAATATAGACTCGGGTTTGATGCCCCCGAGTCTCAGTATAGATTATTGTATGCCATAAACAGTTGAAGTTTCAGTATTCATAATCAGTTCAAGAATACATGTCTCAGTCTAGTCCTATTCAGTATTCCAGTATTATGTGACCCGGTATGATTCAGTATTCCAATATTATGTAACTTGGTGTGATCTAGTATTTCAGTATCATGTAACTCAGCGTGATTCAGTATTTTACTATCATGTATTGCAGTATCATTCTCAGTTCCTAATTTTAAATTCCTGAATGTCGAACACCTGTATTTGGGCTTGAGGCCGCAGTTTATGCTTTATGCATCTTTGGGCATGAGGGCGCAGATATGTATATGTATTTTTGGGCCCGAGGCCGCAGTTGTGCACACACACACACACACACACACACACACATATATATATATATATATATATATATATATATATATATATATATATATATATATATATATATATATATATATATATATATATATATATATATATATTGGGTGAAGCCCCAGTTTAATATTCAGATAAACAGGTTATTCATCATTCAGAAGATGGGTTATTCATATCCTTACTTCTTTTGTTCAGTTCAATTACTAGTTATCATTTCAATTATCAATTCTCAGTTATCAGCTTAGTTTCAGCTTCAGCATTTTTAATTCTTTCTTTCAGTTGCTTTACATACCAGTGCAATTCAAATGTACTGACGTCGTTTTTGCCCGGGGCCTGCATCTCACAATGCAAGTAATGATTTACAGGTTGACGATTCAAAGCGCTAGGACTCTCGTATCAGCTGTTTGGTGATCCCCAATTCTTTCGGGGAATCATAATTATCTTATAGTCTTCAGTATTTTCAAACAGTCAATGTTTTCAGTACTTCATTAGAGGCTTCATAGACTAGAGTAATAGTTAGACAGAGTTGCAGGCTTTTCATATTAAGCTATATTGGCTACAAATATGTTTCAGAATTGTATTAGTATTTTCGCACTTTGATTTATATCATCCAGACTTTCAGTATATCAGCATGTGTTAGTTTATCTTCCGCATTCAGTATGTTATGATATCACATGTTGATTCAGCCAGCCAGTTGGTTCGCTCGGTCACATGTAGTCAGGCACCGAGTGTCGTGTTACGTCGAGGCCCAGGTTCGGGGCGTGACAAAGCAATTCATCAAACACCTTGTATGCATGTTTTTGTGAGCTAAACCACTTTACTTATGTCAACTCACCTCAAAACTCCTCGAGCCAATACGTAGGCTCCGGTCCAATTTATACCCGTCAACCAATCGATTCTACAACAGTCAGGGCATCTTAATTAATTTTAAAGTGTCACACCTAAACATTGAACTTAATGTTGATACAGAGAAAGAAGGGAATTAACTATCCAATTCCTATACTGTAGGATAATTGAGAATAGAAAATTTTATATATCTGAATTCAAGGATTAATGATTTGTAAAGAAACCTAGAATTTTCGTTGTCTGCATGAGTAAGCAGCAAGACTGCCTCTGTTTCGTGGTTCTCTGTTAAGTTGCGTTCTGATTACTTCTTTTTTGTATAAGGTTTTTTAAGCCTTTTACCTTTTAAAAGTAAAATATGCTTCTTGGTATTTTGTCCGAGGCTTTGAGCCTTTTCGTACAACAGCCCATTTTGGGCTTTAGGTTAATCATGTGCTCTCTTTATTTTTTTTATTTTTTTTTGGACTTAACTAGTATTTAATTGTACTCATTTTTAATAATTAACAATATTAAAATTATTAATATTCTCTTAGTTGTATATCCAATTATTTATAAATAGAGAAGTAATTCAAAAGTCAATCACAAGGGTTTAAATCCGTAGTAGAAGTATAATTTAAGATTTTAAAAAATTAAATTTTATATTTAGCGTGTCTTGAAACTTTTAAATTTGAGGAGTGTTACGGCCATGGTCAACAAGATTGATCTGAAAACACTAGTACCATACCACCATAGTAATCTAGTTGGTACTTAGTAGTCATAAAGTCTCCACAGTAAGGCAAAAAGGAGTCCTATGTGCATCTCTTTCCTTCAGAACATTGTAAATAAGCAGAAGGCATTATGTTACCCAACGCTGCAAGTTAGAACTTACCATCGACAAAAGCTAAAAATCCAGATTGTTATGTACATCATGAACACTTCCGCATCCTTCAAAAGATTGAAGTTGAGACCTACATCTAGTATTAGCTAAACTGACCCTAATCAAAGTTTCATCCACTGCCACTTTCCAGAGAACCTGTCAATACTGCAGATTTGGATTCATCTCGGAACGGCCTGCAGTCCAAAACCTGTCAATTCTGCAGATGATAGTTCTAGCAGCTTAGGATTTATTCACCCATGAAATGCTGAAAGAGAAAATTCCTCTTTTTGTTTTGCTAAATCACAATGCCTGAAGTGATTCATAGTTAAAGAAGAGAATTTTAAGTGAATAGTTCCTAAGTACTCCAAGAAGAATTCTAAGACTGCAAATTAGTTAGGTCTTAATCACTTAGGTCAAACACTCGGGCCCCATTTTGAACTTAGAGCTTACCAACGATCCTTCAAAATTTGGCTGATTAGTGCAAATGTAACCTAAAGCCTCTTTTGTTTATGATTCCTATCATGTTTGATTGAATATGGAGATTCAAAATGTTATTCTCTTCGTCTCTGTGAAAAGGAAATGATAAATTTTGAGCATAGATATTTGTACAGTTATAAAATATCTCAATGGGGCAAAATGAGCATTTAAAAATTAAATAGTACTACTACATAAGTGGTAGCAGAATAGTTAAAAGAACTAATAAAAAATTAAAATGTCAAACTATATTACTGTACTACTATTTAATAGACTGGTTTCAGAAAATCCAATCGGAAGTATATCGCAATTCGAATTTTTGGTAAAATTGTTGGAACATTCCTTGGTCTATGCCATGGTCAAGAAGATTGATCTAGTGAGTCTCCTATCTTATTTAACTCCTTAGTGCAAATCTGAAAAAACTAGTACTGTACCATCATAGTCATCTTGTTAGTAGTCACAAAGTCTCCTTCAGAACATTGTAAATAAGCAAAAGGCACTATGTTACCCAACACTGCAAGTTAGAACTAACCATCGACAAAAGCTAAAAATCCAGATTGTTATGTACATCATGAACACTTCCGCGTCCTTCCAAAAGATTGAAGTTGAGACCTACATCTAGTATTAGCTAAACTGACCCTAAGCAAAGTTTCATCCAGTGTCACTTTCCAGAGAACCTCAATGGAGTCATTTTTTACGGCAAATATGAGAACTAGTCCATTTTGAACCACACCTATAGCAGAACTGATATTCACACCTGCAAGTCATGTGAATGCATCCCTCTGTCTTCTCAACAAATATTTTACAATTAGGACATTTCTGCCAGCTTTTCTTCTTGGCAAGTGTCTTCACCATGTCCTCTTTTCCCCCCTTTTTGGCGTTCAGTTTCTGGAACTCTTTGCATGTAAACTCTGGATGCCATGGAACTCGACATGCTGCACAAAATGATCTTTTGCACAAAGGGCATTTTATCTTTTGTATACTAGCCCCAGTATCATTAACTAACAGGGCTGAGCAATCACGGAAAGGGCAGTACAGCTTTTGAGAGTCAGGAATGATTGACTGGCATAACGATTCATCCCACCGGATTAGTGCCTCTTTGGGAATCATGAACCTACAAGCACTAATATCAAGTGCAGCACTGCAACTTACTCCAGGGCAACCAATAACTTTTGGCTTTTCTGCAATCCTTGCAATGATATGCTTACTTGTGCACTCATAACAGAAGGAATGAGAACAACTCTCATTTCTAAACATCTGCCAACTTTCTTTGTCATCCAAGCAAATCTCACAGAAGCTTTTAAGTTGGCCATCACCTTCTTTTTCAAGCTTCAACATCTCTGTTGCCAAGAATGGTCCTCCTTGTATAGATGAAGATGCATAGTTGCTGCTTGGACCAGTGTAAAGGGAGGCTAGTAAAGCTTCTTGGAGCTGCAACTCTTCTGCATATTCAGCATCACGATGGACAAGTATCTCACTTATACGTCCTCCAACAAATTCTGCGACATGATTATAAGCAAATATGTGGATCACAGAGAAATACTTAGTATGAGAACAAAGATAAATATAGTTTCGAATTGCAAATATGTAAAGACATCTAAGGTGTATCAAAAAGATCTAAACATTACATACTGAAGTAAAATTTCAAGAATGTCTGAAGAGGAACTATTTTGAAATTTATCGAGCCTTGCGTGACATGAGTCAGTAAAGATTTCAAATCCAGACGCTAATTTTTTATATGTGATTATCTCACTTCAGCTTCTTTAATTGGTAGTGCTCTGGTGCAATTTTTCTAAAGCAATGACAATTCATACCCATCAGCTTCTTGTTTTCACCCTTCCCCAAAATCTTTGTTTTCTATCACATGGCATGAGATTAACAGAGAGCAAAAAACAAGGGAAACAAAATGAAGATCATCTCTGCAGCATCAGTTTAGCATGGTTTCCTACCTATGTACAAGATCTATAACTCCTCAAAAGATCAATACCGACAACCAATATTACCAATTACCTAATGAGACAAGAGCTTAGTTCAAGCTCATAAAATGGGTTGATAAGTTACAAGACGGATTTATGACAGATTAAGGATGAAACTTGACGAAGAATAGCAAAGTGAATATGCTATTTAGACCAAATAACCATGCATCAAGAAGAAGAGACTCACACATCACGCTCCTCCTTACAATCATCATTCAAACAAACAGTTGAGACGTGATATTCACTCGGATAGAATGCAACGGAAATTCCACAAAAGTTTTGTAAGCACATCCTAGAATACACTATCCTGACTTCCTGGGTAGCTCATTTCACTGTGTGGGAATTAGGAGCCCCTATTAAGTACTTTGAGGCAAAAATACATTTGTTATGACCAAGAAATCCTAAGGGCCAGTAAAACACGGTTCAAAACTCAATGGATAATGAGCCACTCATCTACCCTTCGTCACTTAAATACTAGGTTTTTTGTCATGTGCAGGGTTCAAACCAGGGACGTGTGCATTACCAGAACTTGGGGCATAAAAGTACACAATATTTACTGATCGCTAGTTTCCCAAGAACAGAAAAAGGGTAGCAAAAACTAGAGGATTAATTTCCATACATGGCTCCAATAGACTAAAATCTAAAATTAAAAACATTAAAACGGCACACTATCACAATATTCAACTTCAAGCAAAAAAAAAAGAATGTAAATTTCTACAAGATCGTGTAAGCTTGGTGAAAATATCAAGGTAAATTTGTACACAAGTTGATCAGAAGAAAAGATAAAGATAACTTATTAGGCAAAACCAAAACGCCAAATTGATGAAAGCATACAATTTTAGTACCATTCACATGAGCATCAAACGTCGAAGCCTTTGTCGACTCACGATCGACATTAAACTGAGGTTTATTCTTGCTTTTCTTAAAGTAAAAGAACCCTGGGATTGCGACGGTTACGAGTAAAATCACACCGGCGGATGCTGCACCGAGATCACCGGTGACCGGTGAAAGTCGCCCGAGGGAGTTAAGTAGGGAACCAAAAATCGCCGGAATATGGGCGGAGAATCGGTTTGCCGGGAAATCCATGAAACTGAACTCGGAAACTAAAAAGAAATTATGAATATGAGAAAGAGTTATAATGGAACTAAAATCAATGGCGATGGCCGATGGGGGTGGTGGGGATAGTGTGCAATTTTGTTCATAGTACTAAGGGGCCGGGTAGAGTAGGGCATCTGAAATTTGACTTTCTTATTAAATTAGTTTCGAAATTTTGGAAAAAATAAAATTAGTATTGAAAAGGACCAATGGTGTACTACTCGTGGTATTTAACACAGTTGCTTTCATTATTTAAAAATAGAATGCAGTTGCTTGTAGATATAAAGAAAAAATCACTTGCTTTCATATTACAAAAAAATATATACAGTTGCTTTCAATTGAATACAAAGTTAGACAAGTGATAAATGAGGATCAGACCACTTTCTTTGACATGTTTGACAAGTCAGAAGTTATAATTCACTGGAGTATTAGCACTTTTGGTCACTCAAATATTAATAAATTTTAATTTTGGTGCTTGTGATGTATAATTAAGAATATTTAATCTCCAACAATTAAAATGCATGTTTTTTGTCCATTTAGATGAGAAATGTGGTACATTTGAACTATTCTTAGGAATATTTCCCTCATATATGGAGTAATATTACAAACTTAACATAATAGGTGAATAATTAAATGATGTAGTGATTAATAATTCGTTATTATGTTTTGAGAAAAATGCAAATAGTGGGATCAAATTCAAATGTATAGTCCAACGACCAACCAATTGAAAGTTAAATGTACTTAACCTGATATTACAAGGACCAAAATAGAAATTTATTGATTTTTGAGGGACTAGAAGCATAAATTTTTCTAATTAATTTCTTAACCATTTTCTTGATAATGGAGAGAGATACTTCGTTGGTGACAAATGAATGTCTTTTGAAGCTAATCTGTAATAAACACTGTTATTAGAAAAAGAGGAAAAAATCAACAAGATAATAGCAGTAATTGATTAGATGATCATTTGACTGTACCACTAGAATTTAAATTGTAATCTCTTCACTTTCGAACTGTCCTTTTAAGCTTCATATTCATCTAAATATTCAATTCAAGTTTAAGGAGCAACCATAAGAAACTATAAGTTGGATTTTTGTGGGGAAAGAATAACGAATCTAAATCTACGTGATTGATTCAAATCATTTTCACAGGTACAACAGCTTATAACCAACACTCAACAACTTACTAAGATATTTTTCGATGTACTTTTGTGGATCATTCATGGAAATTGTCTAAATAGATTTGAACAAAATATAAACCAAATGGAATTAGTACACAGTCAAACCTCTCTATAACAGCCTCGTTTGTTCCGGATATTTTTAGATGTTATAGCGAATTGCTGTTATAGAGAACATATATTATAACAAAACATGACATTTGATTCCGAAAAAGCTTGACTTTTAGAGTGAGAGACTATTATATAAGAATGTTAATATAGAGAGGTAAAACTGTATCTTACGATTTTAAAGGTTAGTTTGTTAGGCTACACACTTGTCTATCATTGATTGTTGAAATTTCTCAAAGAGTCTTGGACTGTTTTATTTTCAATGTCCCTTTTATATGTCACTATAGTATATCTAAAAAAGAATGTCACATTTAAATACTATTTGAAACTCTTTAACTCTATACTTCTCATTTTTCTTAAGGAAAGAAATGTATGATCATATAAATATCATGACATTTTTATACCATAAGTTCTAAAGTACTTTTGGTATGTGCTAATTGTTTTTCTTTATTAAATTCTATGCTCAATCAAACGCCATTGATGGAACGAAAAGTGTCTATTACTATACTCTAGAGAGTGCAGAGAAAGCAAGTTGTTACTTTCTGTCTCCTAATCCAGCAAGTCCAGTTGAAGTGTCAGTAATACTTGGCTTCCGGAAGTAAGTGTAGAAATGATACCAGGTAGCCACTCTAAAGGACTGTTATTTAGAAATTAGCCAATGCGTCTTGAATTTCAGTTTTTAGCTTAATTTTTCAGGACAAAAATATCATGAATTGTCCTGAAGTTAAGATTTTTAGTTTAAAATTTCAAAACTAAATAAGTACTGGCTAATCACTAAATAACATCCCGAGAATGGCTATCTATGCACTTGCCCCTCCGAGAGTTCCCCATTAGGCCTTTTAGCTTTTTGTGGTGACTGGTGAGTTTGTTTTGATTTGTTTTGGGATCTTTCAACGCATAAGAAACTAATAGGTGATGACGTCCAAAACACATCTCGATAAGAAATATGCTACGGTCGTATGCAATATAATTTACCCAATTATGAATCGGGGTCGATACCCATAGGGAGCTATGAAGCGTTCTAGTTGACTCAATTGCTAAATAATCTAAGTTGAATAAAGAGGGACAAATATACTTGGATTTTGTAGATATTAATTAATGAATTAGATTCGATTAACTAACAACAAACTAAACTGGAAGTCAAGAATAACTTAAAAAATTTGTAGATGATAAAAAGGCCTAAGGTAGAGAATCTCCCAATTGCCAGGCTAACTCTGAGTGAAATCCTGAAACTTTGTTTGACATTATTCTATCAACCTTGGACCTAAAGTTATTCGCTAGAGTTTCCAAACTACTAACGACACCATTCTTGAAATATATTTCCTAAAATAATCAAGATAATAAACTCGTCCAATTCTAGGTCACAATCGAATCATGATGTCTGATAAGTGGGGATTTTGACTACTTATTAGCGTCTTTTTACTTCATTTTAGTCCGAAGTGGAAATTTTGACTACTTATTAGAGCCTTTTTACTTCCATTTAGTCCGAAAATATTTAATTGTATTTTCGAAAACTGATAAAATATGCTTACTTGCAGGAGTATTGGAAAATGAGCCATTACGATAAAATCCAACTCAAGAAGGAGTGCTTTTGAACAAGGACAAAATCAAGCACCCAGGCTCAAGTGCGGACCGCAGAATTCTATCTGCGGCCGCAGAATATGCAGAAATATCAACAGAGCTTCAGTGTAAAGTGCGGACCGCAGAATAATTGTGCGGCCGCAAAAGTCAAAGTTCAAAGAGTTCCAAATTCAAGCCCAACAAGAACTGCGGACCGCACTATAATTGTGCGTCCGCAGAAATCAAATGTGCAACTGCACCCAGAATTATGCGAACCGCAGAACTCAAGAGATGCGACCGTAATCCAGAATTATGCGGCTGTAGAATCCACTTCTGTCAAGAGCTGAAGAAAAGTGCTGACCGCACACAGAATTGTGCGGCCGCAGAACCTCCGAAAGGGCAATTTTATCCGAAAATTTCAGTTGTGTATAAATAGACTTCTTTTACGAAATTAGGCCAAGTTTTGAATATTGCATCTGCTGTAGCCATTTTTCTTTACTGCTTTAGGCAACTTTAGCTTACTTTAGTAATTTAACATTGGAATTTTTATCTTCTAATCTTTCAATATGAGTTTAATTATCATTTCTTCTCTATTTTCCTCATTACTCATTATGAGTAGCTAGATTTTTATCTAGGGTTGTGACCCAACTCTAGTGTGTAAACCTAATGGGTGTTTAATTTATGGCTTGTTTATGGTTGGGTGTTTGTTATTTAGCTTGTTCTTGCTTTTTATTATAGAATTAATGGTTGCAAATATTAGTTCATGCATATTTGATTTGGTCTCTACTTGAGAAAGAGAGATTTAGTCTAGGGAAACTTGGATAACAAGAATTTGGGATGAAATCAAGAGATTGATAGTCCCAATTAAAAGGTTGAACCTAGAGATAGTAAAACCAGACTTGAGCATTTTATCAACTGTTTGGTTCAATACCCATTTGGACTTGAGAAAACCAAATTGGGCAAAACCACTCTCTTACCGAGAGGTATTGAGTGGGTACTTGAGCGTTGATAGCTATAATACATCTCGACCAACAAAACAAGCTTTGAAGTTTAGAACCCGTTAGGCAAACACCTAGGTGAAGGTCATAGCCCTAGGCCTTTTACAATATTTGACAAACAAATAAAAAAAATATTTCCTAGTTTCTAATGACTTGGACTGACCCAATCTTGTCAATCTTTTTCAAGAACAACAAGAAATAGGGTATAAACAATTTCGAACTCAAACAATTAAATTCATTAAAATTGCAGCAAAAACAATAGAATAAGTATCAATGATTCAGGAATATTTACTCAAAACTGTCCAACAACGAGTTCATTAATACCCTAGATAGTGAATTTAGCTACTCATATTTGTACTAAAATATATAATAACTATTCTCAAAACAATCTCCATAATAAACGAAAAATAAGAAAAGTTAAGATAAACTCTTCAAATCTTCGATTATGATGGTTTTTGGATTCTTTCAAGCCCTTACTTGCTTCGAAAGTAGTGTTCTCTTCTTTCCAGGTCGAGAGTGTGGCTATGAGGTAAGAAGAAGCTTTTATATCGTGTAAAATTTGCTCCAAAAACCAAAATATCTTTATAATTTTGGCCCAAAAAATTTCTGCTCGCGCGCCAAGTTCACACCGAGCGCGCACCAGCTCTACATTTGACCTTGTCTAGATGAGCGCACACTGAGCACACATTAGAGGAAAAATGCGTTGTTTTTGCATTTTGTTTTTTTCTTTAATTTGAGCAGATTTTAGTCCCAAAACTTCAAAAATTCCTTTAATTCTTCTTTCAACTCTCTATCGACCAAAAAGAGCATCGATTAAGCACATTTTTAGTGAGTTTTAACCACTAAATTAAACTATTCAAGAATACTTGAGAATGAGGTTAAACTACTATCAAAATATAGAGAATTATGTCAAACATCACTACTACACACTTAGGGTTTTGCTTGTCCTCGAGCAAAGAAGAGAAATGGTTCGATCTTAACACATAAGCAATCAAAACCAGTTCAAAACTTCTCAACAAGCAGATTTCGCTGAGATCAACCATGACATTCAGAGATCCTTTCTTTTACTCATACTCAAACATTGAAAATCGAAACTTCGTGACCACAAAAATTTCATTGTACATCACTAGCAAAGAAGTGCCCCAAAATTCACACACTTTGTTATTAATCATATAACAATGGGGCAATTAGCAATCAACAACTCTCATACTCAGGAATGAATATCACATGCACATGAAACAGTGTCACACCTCCTTTTTCCGCCCCCGCAAGGGGGTGAAGGAGTTTTTCCAATTAAAGGACAATCGAAACGGGATTTGTTTATTTATTTTAGAGTCGTCACTTGGGAGATTTAGGGTGTCCCAAGTCACCAATTTAATCCCAGATCGAGGAAAGAATGACTCTGTATTACAGTCTACGAACCAGAAATCCGGATAAGGAATTCAGTTAACCCGGGAGAAGGTGTTAGGCATTCCCGAGTTCCGTGGTTCTAGCACGGTCGCTCAACTGTCATGTTCGGCTTGATTATCTGATTTTATACAAATATGAACTTATGTGCAGATTTTAACTCTTTACCGCTTTCATTATTATTTATTATTATTTTATAGGGAATTGCAACGTTGTGAAAATGTATCTCGAACCGCGTCACAATCAATGTACCCGTGGTCGTCGACACACTTTGACTCTGTTGAGATTTGGATTTGGGTCACATAAATGTGCACCCGAGTTTAAGAAAATTAAATTATTAAAGGCGCGCTTAAAGCGACTAGCGTATCATTTACTTTGGGTAGGGCCGTGAAATCTTGCTAAACGGTCCATCCCGAAGTCTAAGCAATTTTAAGCAAATATTTACTGAGGGCCCCGCGATTTTGTATTTTTATTCGGCGAGGCTCATCTCATTCTTATTTTTTAAAAGGAAATTGCAACGTCATGGGCACGCATCTCGAACCACGTCACAATCAATGTACCCGTGATTAGAGACACATTTCGACTCCGTGAGATTTGGATTTGGGTAGCATAAATGCGCACCCGAATTTAAGAAAGTAAGATTAATTAAGACGGTCCTAAAGAACTAGCGTGTTGTTATTTTGGGTAAGGCCGTGGAGTTCGCTAAGCGGCCTATCCCGAGTTCTAAGTACTTAACACATGCATTTTTGTGAGGGCCCCGCAGTCTGTGCATTTTATCTGGCGAGGCTCGTCTCATTTTTATTTAAAAGGTCGTCCTATAGTGGCTATGTTTTCTATTGAGTTTGTTTCTAATAATGAAAGAAGAAGAACGATCCAACTTTATTTACATGCTTACAAGTTAGTTATAGTCGGGTTCCGAATATGGTTTGCAAAATCCAAACATGAACGCGTATATGGGCAGTCGTTTAGATATTACGAGCCCAGGCCCAATGTGCATAACGTGCAACTCGGCCTGGGCCACCCTCATGCCAATTGGGCCTATTCAACTTATTTGATATATGTTTGACATTTATAAAAGGGGGCTGAAATGCAATGTACTGCTTGTCTTAATCAAGCCATATTCCTACCAACTTAAAACAGGCCATTTGTTTAAGGAAGTAACTATTGGGTACCTAACATGCTTCTTGGCAAAACAATAATGAACTAATAGAACACGGCTACTACAACATTAATCCCTTTTAATTATAAGCAACACATAGAGTTTTCCAACTAAATGATATGTATAAAGGTTCAGTTACATCACAGTTAACTACATAGTTCTATTAGAGAAAGTAAATTATCATGCAGACAACCAATTTTCAGTGCATTTCTAAAGCTAATTCGAAATAACTTCAACTCTTCCAATTTTCTTTGTATTCATGCTTCAAATTTCAGCTTACATTGACAGTGTATCAGTCGTGTACCTGGTATAGGAAAGCAAAAGAAGAAGAGGAATGATTAGTGGAAAGCAGTAGCACACACACATCAACAGCAGCAATAGAAAACAGCAACACAACCCCAGCAGTCAGATTTTTTGTTACTAACAGCAGGCCCAGCAAAGCAAAATCCAATAATACCCAGTAGGAGAAACCAACAGCAGATTTAAACCAAACAGAAGTCCAGTGAACTTTCAGAAAACCCAAAACACCCAACTGAAACAGTGTTATATCAACAGAGAAACCAAGAAAACTAAGCTGAAACCCAGCAGTGTCCCAACAAATACAGGCTAAGCAGAGAAGGAAACAGATGCAGAAAAGCAGTGGTTTCTGATTGTTATGTTCAAAAATCCAGCACCTCTTAGCTCTCTATTACTCTGAAATTAGGCTGACCTATTCAAGGTTTGAAAGTCCAGCCTTGTTTTTGCTTTTTCTTTTTCTCTCAACACTAAAAACTGTCCAGCCCTCAACTTAACTGTCCAGCCCCTTTAACTCTAAAAATCAGACTATTTATAAGCCAGAAATGGCAAGCCCCCAGGCTGCCTTGATCCCTTCAGCCTTTTTCTGCCCATACCCCTTAATTCCAATGCCTAAGTGCCTTTTCTTGATGCCACTATATTGTTCCCCATGCTTGTCCTATTTGTTTTAATCAAGAGTCATGGGTGTATTATAATATTCACTTAATTCTCATGCTTGTTGTTTTGTTCCCCATTGTCATTAAAATAAGTTTAATAAATGACCCCTAGGCAGTCCCCAGCTTTAACAGCCTGTTAACATACTACTAAACTCCCAAAATTACCCTTAAACCTTGCATATTACTGTATTACCCTAACTCTTAATAGTCAGTAGATAAACCCCTCTAAATTCAACTAATCACTGACTATTAGCTAATCATCTTAAGCCTAACACTGATTCCTGTTAGGTTTCTACAGCTATATCCAATTCCTAAACTAAGTTCAACTCAAAAATCAGATCACAAACAGGGGTGCTAATCAAATGGTATGAGTTGGTCATATTGGGAGCCAATCCTGACCAACTCAGAGCCAACAAATGCTAAAGACAACAGCCAACAGGCTAAGCTCGAAGCAGTGATGAATAATGAACAGGCTTCTTTGAAAATCATGATGTTACTGAATGAATGAGTAGTCTAATTCACAGACAAAACTGAACATATCCCAAAGGTTCATTATAAGTTAGCATATAGATTTTGATGAATTATTGTCCTGGCAAATATACATGGAGGGTATTAATGAGCTACTGTCCTGTTTTCCTCTAATTTCAAACAAATTAATTGACGACACTTATTTAAACGACTATACAAGCTATAATATACAGCAGGCAATATAAAACACCAAAACAAACTAAACACTATCTCAGGGTTCACAGAATTGACAAAAAATCAGAAACAAACCAAACTAAACATGAAAAACAGATAGAATTTATAGGAGAACAAAATAAAGGACAAAAATTACCTCAGGGATTTGAAATCAAAACTGACCCAGGCTCGAACTTGGAATCGACCATTTTTGGGGTCGAATGGACCTTAATCGAGTGTTCTCAACTGAGAACACTTCGACTAAGGTCGATTAGCCCCCATATCGTCTTTCAATTCGGACAGACCTCCACTTTTGGTCTTTTTAGGGTTCTTGGTTTGGGATTCGTTCAGTTCTGGTCAGATTCGAATGGAACCAACAACGTTTAGGGTGTGAGGGAGGTCAGGAGGTGTTGTGGTATGAGTTTGGGGTCGGTGGGTGTAGATCTAGTTTTTGCTCGAATCTTCGATTGAAGATTCGAGAAGCTGCAGGGTGATTCGAGGTAAATGGTTAACGGATTCGTGTTCAGGGTGGTTGGGTGCATTAGGGGTGTTATTTTGGTAGTCATCGGAGCCGTGGTTGTCGGGTTTACGGTGGGGGAATCCTAAGGCGGCTAGGGTTTGAGAGGGGGGTTCTGGGACGAAGGTGAACAGTGGGCGAGGAGGGGTTTGGTTTGGGGCGTAGGGTGACGGATTGGGCCTTATATACGGGGTGGGTGGTTTAATCCTGGCCGCTGGATCAATCAAGATCGATGGCCAGGATTAGGGGAGCTTAACAATACGACGTCGTTTGGTTAAGTAGGGGGGTCAGTTCGAACCAGGCAACGGGTCGGGTTCAGGAAACGGGTAAGGGAGATGAGACCCTGGCCGTTGGATTGATTTAATCCAACGGCTCCGATTAAAAGGAACCAAAACGACGCTGTTTGAGGCGTCTGGAAACTTGACCAAATTGGACCGGATATGGGGTTGCTTTGGGCCTGGATTTGGGTTCACCTAGGGTGGCCCAATCCCGATTTCCTTCATTTTTCACCCATTTTCCTTATTTTATTTTAATTATCAAAATTTAAACAAAAAATCCTAAATAAATTATAAAATCAAAAATAAAATTACACACATATTATTTAATACCTATAATAATTAACACACAATATTAAAAAATAAAATCATACAATGACAAGAAACACACGTGCATATTTTTTGTGATTTTCTTTTAACCAAATTATGGTTTATTAATTCGTAAATGCACCACTAATTCCTAAATGCATGCAACATGTATTTTTGTATTTTTAACTATAGCAAGCCGAGCGTTTACGGATAGACAATTATCAAACTGTCACGCAAATTCTCAACATTGTACCCGAAGGTAACTTGTTTTATTTCTTTTTTGATTTCTTTTGGAGTAGTTTCCGTGAAACAAAAATCATGTGCTCACAGCTGTCCCTCTTTGACCTAAAATACAAAGAGCTTTTGTGCAAAGATAAAGTGAGCGGATACGAGCGATTTTTGCCCTGTTGGAGTACTCTGTGTGAAGCATTTTCTTTTAGAAGAAGATTTAACCGAACCTTTGCTTCAAAGGTTTCCTACATATCCCTGGATAAAGGGGAATCAAGTTAATGTAGTTCGGGAAGTGTTGCTAGCTGGGACTACCATGGGACTGCGATTTGCTGTTACTGCTGCTGCACGCTGTTACTACTGCTTACCGATCTCCTTATTACACCGTGCTTAAAAAAAAATCAAGAAGCTAGGCTAGATAACGGATTACAAAATCCCATCTATCCTCCATTTGTTCTTGACGCCTTGCTTTCTTGTCGGCTTGCGTCTATTCTAGTGCTTCTTCTTCCGAGAAACTGACGGGGATGATACCGGTCTTTTGCTTATCTGAATACCAATTTCCACTGTCTGGTTCTGTCCGCTGGGGATACGGCTTCCTTCATTAAGCTTTTGCTATGCTGGGAAAAATTTGATGTTCAAAAGCCGCTCTTCTCGAGATTTGTCTTATCTTCCTTTTGGCTCATGCGCTTGAGTTTGCGCTGGGATCTCTTGTTGCAACCTTCTGTTTTCTGGTGAGTTGCTGGTTTCAAGACCTGAAAATGCAAAGACTGAAAAATATTCCTCTTGTTATAAAGGTGGGCGCCTATTTAACTTAGACATGAAACTATTCCTCTCATTATATAGGTGGGTGCCTTTTTAACTAAGACATGAAAATATTCCTCTCATTATACAGGTGGGCGCCTATTTAACTAAGACATAAAACTATTCCTCTCATTATACAGGTGGGCGCCTATTTATCTAAGACATGAAAATATTCCTCTCATTATACAGGTGGACGCCTATTTATCTAAAGCATGAAAATATTCCTCTCATTATACAGGTGGGCACCTATTTATCTAAAGCATGAAAATATTCCTCTCATTATACAGGTGGACACCTATTTATCTAAAGCATGAAAATATTCCTCTCATTATACAGGTGGACGCCTATTTATCTAAAGCATGAAAATATTCCTCTCATTATACAAGCATGAAAATATTCCTCTCATTATACAGGTGGGCGCCTATTTAACTAAGACATGAAAATATTCCTCTCATTATACAGGTGGGCTCCTATTTATCTAAAGCATGAAAATATTCCTCTCATTATATAGGTGAGCGCATATTTAACTAAGACATGAAAATATTCCTCTCATTATACAGGTGGACGCCTATTTAACTAAGACATGAAAATATTCCTCTCATTATACAGGTGGGCGCCTATTTAACTAAGACATGAAAATATTCCTCTCATTATACAGGTGGGCGCCTATTTATCTAAAGCATGAAAATATTCCTCTCATTATACAGGTGGACGCCTATTTATCTAAAGCATGAAAATATTCCTCTTATTATACAGGTGGGCGCCTATTTAACTAAGACATGAAAATATTCCTCTCATTATACAGGTGGACGCCTATTTAACTAAGACATGAAAATATTCCTCTCATTATACAGGTGGGCGCCTATTTAATTAAGACATGAAAATATTCCTCTCATTATACAGGTGGGCGCCTATTTATCTAAGACATGAAAATATTCCTCTCATTATATAGGTGGACGCCTATTTATCTAAAGCATGAAAATATTCCTCTCATTATACAGGTGGACGCCTATTTAAATAAGACATGAAAATATTCCTCTCATTATACAGGTGGGCGCCTATTTAAGTAAGACATGAAAATATTTCTCTCATTATACAGGTGGGCGCATATTTAACTAAGACATGAAAATATTCCTCTCATTATACAGGTGGGCGCCTATTTATCTAAAGCATGAAAATATTCCTCTCATTATACAGGTGGGCGTCTATATATCTAAAGCATGAAAATATTCCTCTCATTATACAGGTGGGTGCCTATTTAACTAAGACATGAAAATATTCCTCTCATTATACAGGTGGGCGCCTATTTAACTAAGACATAAAAGTATTTGAATTTATTTCCTCGTTCCTCTGAGAAATATTTTGACAACGGCAGAAAATTTTCTGCCCCAGTTTTGGTGACCTTCCTTGTGGCGTGTTTTTCTGCCATCCTCAACCTTTATTTTCCTGTAGCAATCAAAGAAAATTTTGTTAGTTTTAACATGGTGAGTGGCCGTGTCACTCGTGCTGGGGGATGATTTTTTCTTTCTTTCCCTTGCTTTGTTCTCCCAAAACTGGTTGGGGATAAAGTTGCTTGTTGGGGATGATATGCCTGTTGGGGATGGTATTTCTGCTGGGGATGGTTTTCCATTTATCCCTTCCCCGCTCTTTTGTTTCAAAACATGCTGTGGGAGTCCTCTTCAACTCCAAAACTACTCCCTTAAAAGTTTATTTTCTCCCAGCACTGCAGGGCATAAAATGTTATCACCCGGGGATAACGTTATTGAGGATAGGACTGTTGGGGTTATCTTGCTACGGATTAATTCTCTCTTCCTCCTTCCCCCTTTCTGTGGTGTCTGACCACCTCGGACCTTGGTCCGTGATCTATCGAAGTTCTGTTGGGGATCTTCTTGGAACTTGGTCCATAAGTCCCTCAACCGTCGTTTTCTGCTTTTCTTCATGTCCCCCTTAACTTTCTAGGCCAGTTTGTCATTTGGTTTTGCAACAAACGCCTTTTGTCTTATTGCCTTGGCTTTGGCCTGTCCCATTCGCATTTTGCTTTGTACCATTTTGGCCCCTAGTAGTAAACTCTGAAAAATCCTTTTCAAAACAAATTTCTGGAAAAAGTCTTTTTAGACAAAGAAATGAAAAAGATAGAAAAAGAGAAAAATCTTTCTGAACAAATGTTGGGGGAGAAGAAAAGGAAAGAACTTATCTGGACGGTATGACTGGTCCAATGATCATGTCGTGCATTACGATTTATCGACCCAGTCTATTTGTATCAATCAATCTTCCTGATGGCCTCACTTGCTGGGGATAAATAGGTGCCCACCGCTTCGCAAATGCAGATCCTTTTTGCCAATCTATCTTGTCGCCTTATAGTGCCCTTCGAGGGGTTTTCACTAATAAGACTCTCTCCTTTCTCTCAGCTCCCGTCGCTTTATGGTGCCTGTGAAGGTTTTCACCGATAAGACTCTCTCGTTTTATTTCTCTCATCTTTCGTCGCCTTATGGTGCCCGTGAAGGTTTTCACCGATAAGACTCTCTCATTTTATTTTTTCAGCGGGGGATTGGAGTGCTGCCGATATAACTCTCTCTTCCGGAGATTCTTTTCGGCTATTAATTCATTTCCAGTTTATGATCCTCTTCTTTGCTGGGGATCAGTGTATTATTCTCGGCTTCCATTTGCCTGACTTGGCACCTCTCGGATATTGATTGGGAGGTATTTTTGGACATCGATGTTGGTTTTGTGTATGGTTAAAAGAAAGGCTGTCAAACATTTAACATAACTTTGATGGGTGAAATGTTACAACTCTTGGAATCAAACCTTTTTGAAACTTTTAAAACATAACTCCTGCCCCAGTTTTCTTGCTTGGGGAATTTTTATATTTACACTATGTTGAGCTATGCACACTATGCACACTACGGTGCACTATGATCGAGCCGTGAGGCGCCTACGTATCCTCTTTGAGGAATCAGGTCAAACGTAGTTCCTACATTCCTTTGTTTTTCTTATGACCTTTATCTTGTTTTCATTTTTCTTTTCTTCTTTTTTTTCATATATTTTTTCATTAGTGACTCCAAAAGAGGGGTATGAAAGAATAAACAAGGCTCAAAAGGGGAAGCGAGGGTTAAAAGTGTTTGGATAGAAGAAAGAATTGCCTCCGTCATTTCATTATCCAATAAGTACCAAGTACAAACAAACGAACCAATAACTATCATAATCAAAGAAATTACACATAATATCTTTTGACTGCATCAGAATTGATAGCCATGTCGACACATCTTCCTTCAATATCTGTTAGACATAAAGCATCGTTGGATAACACTCTGGTCACAACATAAGGCCCTTGCCAATTTGGGGCGAACTTGCCTTTTGCTTCGATCTGATGTGGGAGGATCCGTTTCAATACTTGTTGCCCTACTTCAAATTTTCTGGGGCGCACCTTCTTATTCTATGCCCTCACCATTCTTTTTTGATACAACTGGCCATGACACACTGCTGTCAATCTTTTTTCATCTATTAAGTTCAGCTGCTTCAGTCGAGCTTTGACCTATTCATCGTCGTCAATCCCGGCTTCAGCGACAATTCGGAGGGACGGAATTTCGACCTCTGCTGGTATTACTGCTTCAGTTCCATATACCAACAAATAAGGAGTTGCACCTATGGAAGTCCGGACTGTAGTGCGATAACCCAACAAGGCAAAGGGTAATTTCTCATGCCATTGTCTAGATCCTTCTACCATCTTCCTCAATATCTTCTTGATGTTCTTATTGGCTGCTTCAACTGCTCCATTCGCCTTGGGACGATATGGGGTGGAATTGCGGTGTGTAATCTTAAACTGTTGGTATACCTCCCTCATCAAATTGCTGTTAAGATTTGCACCATTATCCGTGATGATCACTTTTGGGACCCCAAATCTGCAGATGATATGGGAGTGAACAAAATCCACCACTGCCTTCTTGGTTACCGACTTGAAAGTTTTAGCTCCCACCCACTTGGTGAAGTAATCGATGGTCACCAGAATGAACCTATGGTCGTTGGTCGCTGTCGGCTCAATAGGCCCAATGACATCCATGCCCCATGCAACAAATGGTCATGGCGCTGACATTGTATGCAATTCCGTCGGCGGAGAATGAATCAGATCTCCGTGTATCTGACATTGATGGCATTTCCTCACGAAATTGATACAATCGTGCTCCATAGTGAGCCAATAGTACCCTACTCGAAGAATCTTCTTTGCCAATATATATCCACTAATATATGGCCCACAGACTCCAGCATGCACCTCTGCCATAACTGTCGTGGCTTGACCGGCGTCTATACATCTTAGCAATCCCAAGTCTGGGGTTCTTCTGTACAACACTCCTCCACTGAGGAAGAAACCATTTGACAAACGCTGAATAGCTCTTTTTTGGTCTCCGGTGGCCTGCTCCGGATATATCCCCATCTTGAGGTACTCCTTTATGTCATGAAACCATGGTTCTCCATCCACTTCCTCCTCTACCACGTTGCAATAAGCATGCTGATCACGAACCTGAATGTACAAGGGGTCAACATACATTTTGTCGGGGTAGTGTAACATTGATGCTAAGGTGGCCAATGCATCGGCAACCTCATTATGAACTCTCGGGATGTGTCTGAATTCCACTGATCGAAATCGCTTGCTCAGATCATGCAAACATTGTCAATATGGTATGAGTTTCAAATCCCGTGTTTCCCGCTCACCCTGAATCTGATGCACCAGGAGGTCCGAGTCTCCCAAGACCAAAACGTCCTGGACATCCATGTCTGCAGCTAGTCGCAGACCCAAAATGTATGCTTCATACTCGGCCATGTTGTTGGTACAATAGAAACGTAGTTGGGCTGTAACAGGATAGTGACGTCCTATTTCCGAAATGAGTACCGCTCATATTCCAACCCCTTTCGCTTTTGCGGCTCCATCAAAAAAAAGCTTCCAACTTGGTTCCTTTGGTAATTCCAGCTCACCTACATGCATTACTTCCTCGTCCGGAAAATACGTCCTCAATGGCTCGTATTCTTCATCAACAGGCTTCTCGGCCAAGTGATCGGCAAGTTCTTGGGCTTTCATGGCCGTCCTCATCACATAGACGATATTAAACTCTGTGAGCAAAATTTTCCATTTTGCTAACCTCCCTGTAGGCATAGGTTTCTGGAAAATGTATTTTAATGGATCTAAACGAGAAATGAGATAAGTAGTATATGAGGATAAATAGTGCTTCAACTTCTGAGCCACCCAAGTGAGGGCGCAACATGTCCTCTCGAGTTGAGTGTACTTGACCTCATATACTGTAAAATTCTTGCTAAGATAATAAATGGCCCGCTCCTTCCTTCCTGTAATGTCGTGTTGCCCCAACACGCAGCCAAACGAATTCTCCAGGACCGTCAGATAAAGAATTAATGGTCTTCCCGGCTCAGGTGGGACCAACACAGTTGGATTTGACAGATACCCTTTGATATGGTCGAAGGCCTCTTGACACTCCGCCGTCCAGTCTACCGCAGCATCTTTTTTCAGCAGCCGAAATATGGGTTCACGAGTCGCCGTGAGTTGAGCGATGAACCTGCTGATATAATTTAGTCTTCCCAATAGACTCATTACCTCCGTTTTGTTCCTTGACGGTGGCAAATCCTGGATGGATTTGATCTTGGATAGGTCCAACTCAATACCCTGTCGACTGACGATGAATCCTAATAGCTTTCCTGATGGAACCCCAAAGGCACATTTGGCCGGGTTGAGCTTAATATCATACCTTAGAAGTCTTTGAAAGAACATCCTTAGGTCTGCTACATGGTCTTCCTGACACCAAGACTTTATGATCACATCATCTACGTACACTTCAATTTCTTTGTGTATCATGTCGTGAAACACAGTAGTCATTGCTCGCATGTACATTACCCCAGCATTCTTCAATCCGAATGGCATTACTTAGTAGCAGTAAGTTCCCGATGGCGTAATGAAAGCCGTCTTTTCCGCATCTTCTTCGTCCATTAAGATCTGATGATATCCTGCATAGCAGTCCACAAAGGATCCGATCTCGCGCCCAGTGCAATTATCGATCAAGATATGGATGTTGGGCAATGGAAAATTATCCTTAGGACTTGCCTTGTTGAGATTGCGGTAGTCGACACATACCCTGATTTTCCCGTCGTTCTTCGGCACTGGTACCACATTAGCCAACCAATCGGGATATCGAGTGACCCGAATAACTCTTGCCTGCAGTTGTTTGGTCACTTTTTCTTTGATCTTCACACTCATATCCGTCTTAAACTTCCTCAGTTTTTGCTTGATCGGAGGGTATGCCGGGTCAGTGGGCAATTTGTGAACCACTAGATCGGTGCTTAATCCCGGCATATCATCATATGACCATGCAAAAACATCTTTGAACTCAATGAGGGCTTTGATTAATTTCTCCCTGATGTTTGGCTCAATGTGGATGCTGATTTTGGTTTCTCTGACATTATCTGCATCTCCTAGATTTACAACTTCGGTGTCATTCAGATTAGGCTTGGATTTCTCTTCGAACTGGCATAATTCTCGGTTTATTTCTTCGAAGGCTTCATCCTCGTCATATTCAGACTCATCGTTATAACCAATCTCTGTTATAATTAAGTCTGAGTCAGATTGATTTATTAGACTAGGTCAAAGATCCGTTGTACATGCCATGTCGTTAGAACTAGTAAAAAGAGAACTGTTCAGAAAGAGAAAAGAACAAAACAAAATTAAAATGCGACAAGAAAAGAGAATTTTATTAAAATGCGGGATAACAGGGTTCACACTTTACAAAATAAAATGAGATTTGGATTACACCCTGAAATAATCCGAAAAACAAGAAAGAAAAATCAAAGCCTACTACCAGGACTCCCCCCGGGTAGGAAGAGGAGTAACCGTCCAATTGTTGGTTTTGGCCTCAGGCCCCCACAAACTGTATGCCTGCTCTGCTGGAACCCTCTCCAACTTCTATCACATGGACATCAGTAAACAGCCTTTCGAAGCTTTGATTCAAATCCCCATCCATCCCAATCAATGGTCCGAGAATTTTCGGGATCGGTGACCCCTTGGCACTTGCTCTAATAAAGGATCTGGAGAGACGCGGAATTGGTTTGGGAAGAACCCAAACCCTCTTCTTCATTTTCCGTGCTCGTTTTACATCTACCGCAGTAGGTTTGAACCCCAATCCAAAGGTCTCTAAATTCTTGGGCAAGGAGACAGGTTGAACAATCCCTTGAAGCTCAGCCCCCCGGCCTTTTCCTGGCGCAAACACATTACCCAGCATCTCTAAAACCATCATGACGGTTGCGGAAGCTACCCTGGGGTGTGGAATGCTTTCACCCTCGGTAATCTTGTTTACTGATGCTGCCTCAAAAATCTGGTAAACCCAGGGACCTTTGTCACCGTTGGTTTCTATGAAGGGCACAATGGTGCCTCCCATGGTGCACGCAGTGTCTTCCCCATGCAGCACGACATCTTGTCTGTCCCATTCGAACTTGACCATTTGATGCAAGGTGGATGGCACCGCTTTGGCCGCGTGGATCCACGGTCGTCCCAACAAAAGGTTATAAGATACCGCGGCATCCAATACCTGGAACTCCATGGTAAACTAGACCGGGCCGATGGTCAACTCAAGTATAATATCCCCCACGTTGGCCATTCCCACTTCCGTCAAATCCTCGGACGCAAATGCTGTTCTTGTGGATTCTACCATGGTCAATCTTCAACTGGTTCAGGGTAGATAATGGACAAATATTGGCACTTGAGCCGTTATCCACCAATGCCCAGGTAACTGCCGAATCTTCATATTTGACAGTAAAGTAGAGAGCTTTATTATGTTCTGTGCCCTCCACTGGCAGATCATCATCAGAGAACGTTACCCTGTTTACCTCAAAAATTTTGTTGGCAATCGTTTCAAGGTGGTTTACTAAAATTTTATTGGGCACATAAGCTTCATTCAGTATCTTCATCAGGGCCTGGCGATGCTCATCCGAATGAATCAATAATGATAATAACGAGATTTGGGCCGGTATTTTCTTCAATTGTTCGACCACGGAGTAATCCTGCACTTTCATCTTTTTTAAAAATTCCTCAGCCTCTTCTTCTGACATGGGTTTCTTTGCTACTGCTGGGTTGGACCTTCTCAACTCCACTGGAGCAAAACACCGTCCCGATCGAGTCAGTCCCTGCACCTCACAACTATCCTCCTCCACTTGCTTTCCCTTGTACATTACCACTACCTTTTCATACTTCCAAGGCACGGCCTTGCTATCAATCACTGGCAATTGGACTACCGGCTTTATGGTGATCAATTCCCTGCAGACCCCTTTCAACACAACTACGGGTGTGGATGATGTCCCCGATACTACCAATTTGGCTGGCTCTGGTTTCTTTGTTGCGGTGGACGGATTATTCCCTAATATCACCACTGGTTTGACATCTTCCCCCTTCAACTTTACCCCTGCTTCCTCACCGGTCAATTTTTCTTTCGGAGCGGCATGGATCATCATCACCATCGGTGAGGGTTTCCTCGGCTCTCCTCCCTTGTACACCAACTCGATCATGTGAGCTTCGTGGTGTACTGGCAATGGGTTCTGGTTGATGTTGGGTGCATCCGACGTCTGGACCTCGATCTTGTTGGCATCAATAAGATCTTGTATTGCATGCCTCAACCTCCAACATTTTTCGGTATCATGCCCTAGCATTCCTGAGCAGTACTTGCAGCTTATCGATCAGTCCAAATTTTGGGGTGGGGGATTTGGCCCTCTAGGCTCGACAGGACTCACCAAACCTAGCTGCCTCAATTTGTGGAACACGATGGTATAGGTCTCTCCTAACTCAGTAAAAACTCTATGTCTCTATAGCCTGTCATTTCTAGCAGCTTGACTTCCTCGAAAGCCCGCCCCAGGAGGGTTCCTGTAAGCCCTTGGTGGAGGATAGGCGTTTTGGGGTGGAGGGTATGTGTTCTGTGGAGGGGCATATGCGTTTTGGGGAGCCGGAGCGCGCCATTGCGGACGAACCGGAGGCTGAGTGTATGTTTGGGCTTGGTGCACGGAGAAGTGTGGTTCTTGAGGTGGATAGTAGTGTTGTGGCGGGCTGTATAGATAATTTGGATTGTGGGGTCTGGGTTGGTTGTAGTATGGTTTGCCGGACCTGGACCAACTGCCTACCTCAACCGTGGCGACTTCTTCTTTCTTCTTCCTCCCCAGCGCACCTCCCGTGCCGCTCTGAATAGCCTGGGTCGTTGCTTTGAGCACTGAGTAATTCAGGATTTTATCGGACCTCAGTCCCTCCTCTATCATAACCCTTATCTTTACTACTTCATTGAAGGATTTCCCAACCGTCATCACCAAGTGACCAAAGTAAGTTGGATCCAGCGTTTGTAGGAAGTAGTCCACCATTTCCCCCTTTCTCATGGGAGGATCAACCCTGGCTGCCTGTTCTCTCCAGCGGAAACCAAACTCACGAAAGCTTTCCCCAGGCTTTTTTCCGGTCCTCAGTAATGTGAGACGGTCAGGGACTATCTCGAGATTGTATTGAAAGTGACCCGCGAAAGCCTGCGCTAGATCATTCCAAGTGTACTATCTGCTAGGATCTTGTCTGGTATACCATTCCAATGCCGATCCACTTAAGCTTTGACCAAAATAAGCTATCAGTTGCTCATCTTTGCCGCCTGCGCCTCTCATTTTGCTGCAAAAACCCCGTAAATGTGCAATAGGATCACCGTGCCCTTCGTATAAGTCAAACTTGGGCATTTTGAACCCTGCTGGGAGTTGGACGTCCGGGAAAGGGCATAGATCCTTGTAGGCCACGCTGACCTGGTTGCCCAATCCATGCATGCTCCTGAAGGATTTCTCCAGGATTTTGAACTTCCTCATTACCTCATCCTGCTCTAGCGCCTTAACCGGCTTTTCAATCTCTGCCGGGACCTCTAAGTGTGGATTATAGGTATAGGGTTCTGGTGAATTGAATGTAGGTTCAGGGGGATAGTATTGCGCATCGGGAGCCTGAAACAACGGCTCACTAGTTGATCTTTGCAGTGTGGATGGTGTGGGTCCCGTAAAAGTGGGAACATTTGGTGTTGGGAGATGTTGATGGGGTGATGGAGCTTGGGAATCATAGGGGCTTCTCCCCTGATAATAGTGGTGATTCAGGAGGCTTGTTGAAGGGCCAGAGTGAGGGTAGTCCGGCATATGCCCTAGTGGTTCAGGGCTCTTTTGTACTTTAGCCAAGGCTAACTGCATCGCATTCATCTCCAATCTCATCCTCTCTATCTTCTCCATTGCCTCTTTCAGCAACTGGCTTACTGGCCTTTCTTCCTCGGCACTATTTTCTGAAGTAGTCATGATTATTGGTACAGGTCCCTTGGATCTGGTTTGATAAGGATGTGTTGCCAGAACGCTTTAACAATTAACTGTCTGGTATAGGAAAACAACAAACTTATTAGTGTTAGAGTTTAACAGATTTGGTAATAGCACGTTGGGGATGCAATGCTCCTAAGCAGTTAACCATTTCTAACATGTTTTTGCTTCAACCACATGCGTCATCCCGGCTTGCTTTATTTGTGCCTTTAAAGTGTTTTGGGATCCCCCCAGTTTTTCTCTCTATTATTCTTTTCTTTTTCCTTCTTTTTTTTTTCCTTTTTCTTTATTTCTCTTTTTTTTAGTGGCAGTCAAATCTTATGTGGATTGCCTACATATCACATCCCTGCGTGAATCAGACCAGGCGTAGTTCTGCCACAAAGTAAAGATGCAAAATTCTTTTGGAATCATTCAATTCATCACCAAAATTTGGTATTACAAACTACTTACTTTAAACAAAGAACAGCAATAGTACAGATTCCAAAATTCTTAACCTGACTCGATAAAAGAAAAAACAACATATGGGAAGATAACGGACCCATAAAGCCAACAAACAAGACTCGAACTAGGGATACATTAAGGATTTCAACTTAGGTGCTCACGAGGCATCGCTCGGCCTTTCCGCGAGCACCTCTTTGTAAGCTTTTCAACTCATTCATGATCCGGTGAACATAGCCCATGATGGAGGCGAGTAGGGTATCACGAGGCATCTGCTCACATGCCAAGCATATCATGTAAATGTAGTGCCCAATCTCGTCAATCCTATCTTGGATGTTGTCCCTTTCCCTGAATAATTGCTCTATTCGTCGGTTTTTCAGTCCCAGTGCTTGAGCATTGTCGGGGAGTCGATCCTGGAACCCCTCCATTTGTTTTTCCATTCTAGCCATCACATCATAACAGCGCCTTCTGTCAGCTTGGGCATCTTGGGCTTGTTTAAAGATCCACTCCTGAAGAGTGGAGTTCGTTTTTCTTAAAAGTCCGATGCTTATTTCAGAATCCCTTATGACTTGTTGCAGATGCTTCCTCCGGGCCATTGTACCTTTTGCCCATCTGACCCGCATTCTTGCTATGCAAGCTTCAGATCTCTCCAAGTCCTCTCGACTTTTGCTGACCTGACTCCTCAGCTCTGCTATCAACCTCTCATTGGACCGATTTTTCTGTTGGTCACCGGCATTCTTTCTGTCTTGGCGGATTCGGGCTCTCAGGGCCTTGTTTTCTTGAGTCAACTTGCTTTTCTCCCCTGTGTCAGCATCAATTTGCAAGCTGCTTTGGTATTTAAGCCCCTCAATTTGTTGTTTTAGTTTTCCAATCTCGACCCGATATTCTTTCTCTTTTGCTAGCCATACCCACTGTGCTTGCGACGATTCTATAAAGTCTTGGACGTGAGCTCTCTTAGTTGGTCTCTGGTGCTCAAGCTCTCCTCTGTACCATGCGAGGTATTTTGGCGACACTTCGCCCTTAGCCCGATCTTGTACACAAGTATCTACTTTCAGGGTTTGACATTCATATCAGATTCTCCGAACGACTGCTTCAGGGAACTGCCCACTTGGCCCGATTTCAACCACCTGGCTACTAAGATTCTCTTCCTTTGGGACTATTTGACATCACCCCAACTGCCTCAATACTCTGTATGGCGCATAGGGCTGGATACTTTGGAGACCCATCAACAGCAAGTGAGATTCAACGGCTGACATGTGTATGATCTCATCTATGGGTAGCCACCCAAATGCCCACTCTATCTGGTTTGCTGAGACGGATCGCAGTAGAGTGACCCATCCAGCGACCCCTTCTGGCAGGCTGAACCCGTCGACCCTTGTGGAAAACTCTTCTATACAAGTCTTTTGTGAGGACCCATATTTCAGAAACTGAGGGCGATGACATAGGTGTTCTATCATCCACATTTGCAGTAGTATATTGCAACCCTCAAAGAAACCTCCTCCGATTTTGCAAACAGTGAGAGCGCGGAAGATGTCTGCTATTATCATTGGTGCCAGAGTGTTGTTGCCTTGTTGGAGCAAAGTGCTGGCGACCCCAGCGATTTGTATGTTAATTTTCTCATCCTTTCTAGGGAATACCATAAAACCCAGAAAGGCCACCATAAAATCAATACACCTATGTCTTTCCTATTTCAGCCGACTTTCCCCGCTGCAGATCTTACTCTTGGGATTGTTGAACCCTCCCAGATGACCGTACATGTTGTATAGGAATGCCAAACAACAAAACCCTTCTGATAACTCTGGGTTGTGTACAGTTCTGCGGATCTTCATGGTGTCTAGGAATCTGTGTACGGTCACGGTCCTTGGTGCAATAAGATACTGGTCTCGTATAGGGATTTTAGGACATCCGATGTACCCTGCCAGTTCCTCTAGCGTCGGTGTGAGCTCAAAGTCTGAGAAATGAAATACATTGTGTGCTGAGTCCCAGAATGAAATTAAAGCCCTTATAATGTCCCCTCGCGGATCGATGTCCAGTAATCCAACCAAGTTTCCTAAGTATATCTTGACTGTATCTTGCCCTGATTCTTCCAAGTCGTTCCGCCACATGTGTAAGCCCAAAGGGATTCGGTTTATAATGGCCCCAGATGAATTCTTACTCGTGCTCATTCTGCACATTTATTAAGGTGATTTTAGAGAGAAAAAAAACAAAATCTTTATTTTGACTCAAAAACTAATTTTCCCATTTTCCTTAATTTTGAGAAAAGAAAGACTGATTTTCCAAATACAGCCTTTCAGCTCTTCAGGGATGAAGATTTTAAGGCTGTGGGGATTTAATCGGCCAAAAGGTAAGAAAAATGGCCAAAGGCGGCTGTTTGTGCAAAGACAGCCTTCCGGCGTCCCTTTTGGGAACATTCGGCTATTTTCGCAAAAAATGGCATCACCTGACTCTTTTATGAAAGCAGCAATATTTTGTCATTTTTTTTTGTTTTTTGCAAAAATAGGAAGTTGGACCCGATAAGGGTTGCCTACGTATCTCACATCCGGTGAGAATCAAACCGACGTAGTTCGGGTAAGAAAAATTAATTAAATCACGAATCCAATTTTCTTTCTTCAAAAAAAATCAAAATTTTGGCAGAGTTCTCACATTATTTGGATATTGGTTTTTTCTTAAATGAGCAACTCTCACTTTTTCCAGAATTTTCGTCTTCACCCACCGGTCAACATGCAAATTCGAAGCAAATTAAATGCGCCAACAAACAAGATGCAGCAGGATGGTCCTTTTGTTCCAGGTTGCTTTTCCTAGACGGGCCCAACCCCTGTGTTGAGCCCCCTAAGTCAAATGCAACGTGATGCAAATAAACGTTTCCTACTAGGGATCCGACATGAAGTCATGTTTTACTAAGTTTCAAAACTGGGTTTTGTTCTAGACCTGGCTTACCCGAGCAGACAACTCGATTCGAGGAGGGGGCTACGTACCGGGGACCCGCGGGATCGTCCGGCTTTGTAACTTATCCGAGACTATTTCTACTTGGACATGACACTAACAGAACAGGGAGTCTCAAACCAGTGAGCAGCATCCCCGAAGGTAAGAAGAGAAGGGTTCGGCATAGTTTATATATACAGTCAATAATATCAAAGCGGTAACACATGTCATCGGCATATGAAGCACATATCTCATGATAATATCAGATAGTAAACAAAGCCAAAAATAACAATTATTCTAAGCTCGAATTTCTAACCCTGAACCAGTGGTTCTAGGTATAAAAGTCCCCAGCAGAGTCGCCAGAGCTGTCACACCTCCTTTTTCCGCCCCCGCGAGGGGGTGAAGGAGTTTTTCCAATTAAAGGACAATCGAAACGGGATTTGTTTATTTATTTCAGAGTCGCCACTTGGGAGATTTAGGGTGTCCCAAGTCACCGACTCTGTATTACAGTCCGCGAACCAGAAATACGGATAAGGAATTCTGTTAACCCGGGAGAAGGTGTTAGGCATTCCCGAGTTCTGTGGTTCTAGCACGGTCGCTCAACTGTCATGTTCGGCTTGATTATCTGATTTTATACAAATATGAACTTATGTGCAGATTTTAACTCTTTACCGCTTTCATTATTATTTATTATTATTTTATAGGGAATTGCAACGTTGTGAAAATGTATCTCGAACCGCGTCACAATCAATGTACCCGTGGTCGTCGACACACTTTGACTCCGTTGAGATTTGGATTTGGGTCACATAAATGTGCACCCGAGTTTAAGAAAATTAAATTATTAAACGCGCGCCTAAAGCGACTAGCGTATCATTTACTTTGGGTAGGGCCGTGAAATCTTGCTAAACGGTCCATCCCGAAGTCTAAGCAATTTTAAGCAAATATTTACTGTGGGCCCCGCGATTTTGTATATTTATTCGGAGAGGCTCATCTTATTCTTATTTTTTAAAAGGAAATTGCAACGTCATGGGCACGCATCTCAAACCACGTCACAATCAATGTACCCGTGATTAGAGACACATTTCGACTCCGCTGAGATTTGGATTTGGGTCGCATAAATGCGCACCCGAATTTAAGAAAGTAAGATTAATTAAGACGCGTACTAAAGAACTAGCGTGTTGTTATTTTGGGTAAGGCCGTGGAGTTCGCTAAGCGGCCTATCCCGAGTTCTAAGTACTTAACACATGCATTTTTGTGAGAGCCCCGCAGTCTGTGTGTTTTATCTGGCGAGGCTCGTCTCATTTTTATTTAAAAGGTCGTCCTATAGTGGCTATGTTTTCTATTGAGTTTGTTTCTAATAATGAAAGAAGAAGAACGATCCAACTTTATTTACATGCTTACAAGTTAGTTATAGTCGGGTTCCGAATATGGTTTGCAAAATCCGAACATGAACGCGTATATGGGCAGTCGTTTAGATATTACGGGCCCAGGACCAATGTGCATAACGTGCAACTCGGGCTGGGCCACCCTCATGCCAATTGGGCCTATTCAACTTATTTGATATATGTTTGACATTTATAAAAGGGGGGGGCTGAAATGCAATGTACTGCTTGTCTTAATCAAGCCATATTCCTACCAACTTAAAACAGGCCATTTGTTTAAGGAAGTAACTATTGGGTACCTAACATGCGTCTTAGCAAAACAATAATGAACTAATAGAACACGACTACTACAACATTAATCCCTTTTAATTATAAGCAACATATAGAGTTTTCCAACTAAATGATATGTATAAAGGTTCAGTTACATCACAGCTAACTACATAATTCTGTTAGAGAGAGTAAATTATCATGCAGACAACCAATTTTCAGTGCATTTCTAAAGCTAATTCGAAATAACTTCAAGTCTTCCAATTTTCTTTGTATTCATGCTTCAAATTTCAGCTTACATTGACAGTGTATCAGTCGTGTACCTGGTATAGGAAAGCAAAAGAAGAAGAGGAATGATCAGTGGAAAGCAGTAGCACACACACAGCAACAGCAGCAACAGAAAACAGCAACACAACCCCAGCAGTCAGATTTTTTGTTACTAACAGCAGGCCTAGCAAAGCAAAATCCAATAATACCCAGTAGGAGAAACCAACAGTAGATTTAAACCAAACAGAAGTCCAGTGAACTTTCAGAAAACCCAAAACACCCAACTGAAACAGTGTTATATCAACAGAGAAACCAGGAAAACTAAGTTGAAACCCAGCAGTGTCCCAACAAATACAGGCTAAGCAGAGAAGGAAACAGATGCAGAAAAGCAGTGGTTTCTGATTGTTATGTTCAAAAATCCAGCACCTCTTAGCTCTATATTACTCTGAAATTAGGCTGACCTATTCAAGGTTTGAAAGTCCAACCTTGTTTTTGCTTTTGCTTTTTCTCTCAACACTAAAAATTGTCCAGCCCTCAACTTAATTGTCCAGCCCCTTTAACTCTAAATATCAGCCTATTTATAAGCCAGAAATGGCAAGCCCCCAGGCTGCCTTGGTCCCTTCAGCCTTTTTCTGCCCATACCCCTTAATTCTCATGCCTAAGTGCCTTTTCTTGATGCCCACTATATTATTCCCCATGCTTGTCCTATTTGTTTTAATCAAGAGTCATGGGTGTATTATAATATTCACTTAATTCCCATGCGTGTTGTTTTGTTCCCCACTGTCATTAAAATAAGTTTAATAAATGACCCCTAGGCAGTCCCCAGCTTTAACAGCCTGTTAACATACTACTAAACTCCCAAAATTACCCTTAAACCTTGCATATTACTATATTACCCTAACTCTTAATAGTCAGTATATAAACCCCTGTAAATTCAACTAATCACTGACTATTAGCTAATCAGCTTAAGCCTAACACTGATTCCTGTTAGGTTTCTACAGCTATATCCAATTCCTAAACTAAGTTCAACTCAAAATCATATCACAAACTGGGGTGCTAATAAAATGGTATGAGTTGGTCATATTGGGAGCCAATCCTGACCAACTCAGAGCCAACAAATGCTAAAGACAACAGCTAACAGGCTAAGCTCGAAGCAGTGATGAATAATGAACAGGCTTCTATGAAAATCATGATGTTACTGAATGAATGAGTAGTCTAATTCACAGACAAAACTGAACATATCCCAAAGGTTCATTATAAGTTAGCATACAGATTTTGATGAATTACTGTCCTGGCAAACATACATGGAGGGTATTAATGAGATACTGTCCTGTTTTCCTCTAATTTCAAACAAATTAATTGACGACACTTATTTAAACGACTATACAAGCTATAATATACAGCAGACAATCAATAAAACACCAAAACAAACTAAATACTATCTCAGGGTTCACAGAATTGACAAAAAATCAGAAACAAACCAAACTAAACATGAAAAACAGATATAATTTATAGGAGAACAAAAAAAAGGACAAAAATTACCTCAGGGATTTGAAATCAAAACTGACCCAGGCTCGAACTTGGAATCGACCATTTTTGGGGTCGAATGGACCTTAATCGAGTGTTCTCAACTGAGAACACTTCGACTATGGTCGATTAGACCCCATATCGTCTTTCAATTCAGACAGACCTCCACTTTTGGTCTTTTTAGGGTTCTTGGTGGTCTGATTTGGGATTCGTTCAGTTCTGGTCAGATTCGAACGGAACCAACAACGTTTAGGGTGTGAGGGAGGTCAGGAGGTGTTGTGGTATGAGTTTGGGGTCGGTGGGTGTAGATCTGATTTTTTTCAAGAAGTTGCAGGGTGATTCGAGGTAAATGGTTAACGGATTCGTGTTCAGGGTGGTTGGGTGCATCAGGGGTGTTATTTTGGTAGTCATCGGAGCCGTGGTTGCTGGGTTTAAGGTGGGGGAATCCTAAGGCAGCTAGGGTTTGAGAGGGGGGGGGGTTCTGGGACGAAGGTGAACAATGGGCGAGGGGGGTTTGGTTTGGGGCGTGGGGTGACGGATTGGGCCTTATATACGGGGTGGGTGGTTTAATCCTGGCCGCTGGATCAATCAAGATCGATGGCCATGATTAGGGGAGCTTAACAACACGACGTTGTTTGGTTAAGTAGGGGGGTCGGTTCAAACCAGGCAACGGGTCGGGTTCAGGAAACGGGTAAGGGAGATGAGACCCTGGCCGTTGGATTGATTTAATCCAACGGCTCCGATTAAAAGAAACCAAAACAACGTCGTTTGAGGCGTTTGGAAGCTTGACCAAATTGGAGCGGATATGGGGTTGCTTTGGGCCTGGATTTGGGTCCACCTAGGGTGGCCCAATCCCGATTTCCTTCATTTTTCACCCATTTTCCTTCTTTTCTTTTAATTATCAAAATTTAAACAAAAAATCCTAAATAAATTATAAAATCAAAAATAAAATTACACACATATTATTTAATACCTATAATAATTAACACACAATATTAAAAAATAAAATCACACAATGACAAGAAACACACGTGCATATTTTTTGTGATTTTCTTTTAACCAAATTATGGTTTATTAATTCGTAAATGCACCACTAATTCCTAAATGCATGCAACATGTATTTTTGTATTTTTAACTATAGCAAGGCAAGCATTTACGGAAAGACAATTATCAAACTGTCACGCAAATTCTCAACATTGTACCCGAAGGTAACTTGTTTTATTTCTTTTTTGATTTCTTTTGGAGTAGTTTCCGAGAAGCAAAAATCACGTGCTCACAAACAGTACCATAAGCTTGCTCATTTTGTTGCTATCCACTAATGTAGGCATCTCAAGTAAAGATCAAGTAGGACTTTTCTATGGTTGTGATGTAGGCTCAGAGACAGGTCGGATAATATGGGCAACGGTGACTCAACTCCCTATGGCACTACCATCACATGATACTTAAGTACATTTTTAATACCATTCTCCCTTTCTAAATTACACACCAAAGCCAATAACTTCCCAACATCACCGTGTATTATCAAGCCACGGTCATAGTAATCCAAACATAACCATCTTGTATGGTAACTTCAACTTCAATAACGCCTCCTTGATGCACCCCCTACCTTACATACATATCTCTTAAGGTTGTGCATATCTTCAATAATATTTTAGGCATGTTCATAAGATCCACACTTTAGTTACGCATCACCAACACATGATCTGTCATTAACACTGCTTCTATTTTGCACTAAAAAGCACGATTGACATCTCCTTTCTTTTGTTTCTCACACTACTTCCTTCACACACTAAGTACTTTCACAATGTTCAAGTTACATGTGCCATTAGGGAATAGATTAAGAATTTATGCCAGTAACTTTACAGGCTAAGGGGCATCATTAGGCTATAAAAAAAATGTGAACATGTCATTAGGCACAAAGGGGTTATCTAGGGATTACGATTGTAGGTAGGTCAATTTAGGCTCGTGTGGCTAGACAAAGATGGCCTACAATCATTTCCTAACCTGAGAACATCTTAGGAGTTCGCCTCAAACAACAAGCTGGGCAAGTTCTAGACTGACATGTGAACACGAAAATGCTCAATTAGAACTCACCACTCTATGTACATGAAATTCAAAATTCACTTAATTTCAACCCCCAATATGCAAGCATGAGATTGAAAAGAAAATTCACAGAATGTTGCATATCAATATTCCGAACTTTCTTTAAAAAAATTTATACTCTAAAAATGCCTGGTTAAAAAAATTGCTCCTTGGGAAAGAACCAAGGCAAAGAAAACCTAAGAAGAATAATAACAAAAATAAAAATAGAAATATTCACAAAAATAGAAGACTCCCACCCTACACTTATGATCATGCATTGTCCCCAATGCACACATGTGAGCACGTGATTTTTGCTTCACGAAAACTACTCCAAAAGAAATCGAAAAATAAAACAAATTGCCTTTGGGTACAATTTTGAGAATTCTGCGTGACATTTTGGATAATTATTTTTGTCTGTGAATGTTTACCTTGTTTTAATTAATTGAAAAATACCAAAAATACATGTTGCATGCATATTTAGGATTTAATTATGCATTTTTGAATTAATTAAACCATGTCCTATTTTAAAGAATGAAAATCACAAAAATATGAATTTTTGGTAGCTTTGTCATTTTTATTATTTAATTGTGTGATTTTATTTTAATCAATATTAGATCTTGTGTGTTAATTATTGTTAAGGGTTAATCAATATCTTTTTAAAATAATTTTGGTTTTACAATTTAATTTAGGAATTTTGGTTTTTTAATTTTATTAGTTTCAGAAAAGAAAAACAAAATAAAAGAGTGTTAAGTCATATTTGGGCCAAATCAATTTAAAGTCCATCATCCCAAACAATCTTCTTCCCCTTGAAATTGAAACCCGTCCAAGACAGCCCAGATACTCAGGCCATACCCTATCCCCGACCCGGTCTGCCCCATAGCCCAAACGACCACCCCCCCCTTTCTCCATTTTTCATTTCCTTAACGACCACGTCCATGGCTGCCCTCCGTCTTCTTCTTCTCCAAACGACCCCTCCAGCTCCCACGACCACCCCCATGGCTGCCCTCTTCTCTTCATCTTCTCCAAACGACCCCTCCAGCTCCAAACGACCTCCATGGCTGCCCTTCTTCTTATTCGAACCAACGACCATCGGCGACTCCATCAACTCGTCGACAGCCCGCCTCACGTCCACCGCGACCCTCCAGTTGCGAGCTCCAGCCAGTCTGCCAGTCGCGAGCTCCAACCTTCTCCATCAACGTCCAATGCCATCAGACCAACGTCGTCACTCGTCGACCACCTGAAACAGCCCGCCTCACGTCCACCACAACCACGTCCAGCTGACGAACGACCAGCTTTGTCCAAACGACCCCCAACCCATCGACTCACCTTCTCCATAACCACCCTCCAGTCCAAAATGAGACCAGCCATCCGAGGTCGTGCTCAGTCGTACGTCGAGGCAGTGCGTCGAGGTTCCGTCTGAGTCCCTGTTTGTTAGTCAAGCGTCGAAACAGTGTTGTGAATGAAGCTGTATTTCATCGAAAGTTCAGCATTGTTCGACGTCGGATCGTTAGCATAAAGGTCAGTCATAGCTCGTTCACGGATTTTTGCTTTTTCTTTGGAGTTTCGTTTTCACTGTGCGTAATGGAGCAAGAAAGTGCAGTAGTAAGGGTCATATCTCTTACCTCGAATCTATGATATTCACAGATCTATTTGTGGTTTCGTTTTAATGTGAGTTCATTTTGATAAAGTTTTCGCATGAAGTATCCTACTGCATATTCGTTGAAATTATATGTGTATGCGTTTTGATGACTTTCCTACTGTTTTGAGTTCAATTGATGATTGTGTTTAGTGATTTGGATATACTTGTTTGTTCTGTTAAGTTTGTTCTGATATGAATCTGGCCTTGTTGAATTGTCCTAATGTTGTTGATTGGGAGTTAGTTTCATGTGTTTAATTAGTCAATTGTTAGGATTTCTCAATTAAGATTGGTTATAGCTGTTATAGTTTGGTTAATTGATTAGGAGGATGAGATATAGCTGATGGGGTAGAATGGTAATTTCAATAGTTTCAGGAGTATTTTGGGATTTAAAGTTTTAAAATGATTAATTTGAGTGTTCTGTCCACTAAGCACTAATAATATTAAAATAAGGCATTATTTAATACATAGTGGGGGACAAGACATTTGCTAGTGGGGAACAAGACATTTGCTAGTGGGGAACAAAACATAATGGTATGAAAAGCTTAAAAGGGATTGATTAAAATATGTTACCCATACCTGTTTGAACAATTAAATAGGGAACAAGGCATGCAAGTGTAGAAAAAAAAAGAACTTAAAACAAGAAGACATGAGGTGATGGGATTCAAAGGGGGATGGGGGGGGGGGTTAGAATCTGATGGTTTTTCAAGGCAGAGATAAGAGACCTATTTTGGGTTATAAATAGGGTCATTCAAAACAGAAAAGGGGCTGGGTTTTTTGGAAGGAAAAAAAATCAGTTCTCTTTCAGTCTTTTTTTCAGAGAGTTTAGGCCGGATTTTTAACATTTAAAAGTTCAGTAATTTGAGAGTAAAAAACATGCTGGTTTTTAATCCTAAAAGGTTCAGTGTTTGGAGAGCTAAGAAACTGAAAAGTGAGTCTTTTCTTTTACTGCTGAATATCAGAACTAGTACTGTTGTTGTTTTATTGGTGTTGCTGTTTGGTATTTCTGGGGTTTCAATTGGTTCTTCTTGAGTTTGCTATTGGTTATTGGCTACTGTTTTCATTGGGTGTTGCTGGAACTCTGTTGGTTCCTTCCTTTTTAATCTGTCACTGGGTTGTTCTGTCACTGCGTTGCTGTGTTATTACTGTTGTTGACTGCTCCATCATCTTCTTGTATTTCCATTATCCAGGTACACGTTATAAAGCTCTCAAATTTAATGGAAAGGAAGTAAAGAGTTGTTGGAATGGATTTCTGAATTTCCCTTATTTCTTTGTGTTTAATTTGATGTATAAGTAGTAGTTCACTTGATATTTCATAGTATGTATTGGAATGACTTTGGAATGCATAAGCTGGACTGATTGAATCTATTTCTACAAACATGGAATATCAATTGTACTTAATCTTAGTTGGTGATTACTAGTTATGAAATATACTGTATTTAATTCTTTTTTTCAGTGGTCGCGAAATAGTTTCAAATAGTTTATGTCACAAAATAGGTTCAAATAGTTTATGGAAATCAGCATGTTGGTTTAATAAGGCTAATTCTGAAATTGCGAGTTCACTTGAGTAAATAACATCATTTTAAATAGCAATGTAAATAATATTGGTAACTAATGTTAATTCTCAAATATTTGTGATTAATGTTAGCTTGATGTCAGTTTTTTAAGCATTTATGCATTTTTCAACAAATCGTAAAAAGAGCTCAAAAATTGCTTTGTATTCCACATAGTTAACTCCAATAATCCAATTCATATAATAAAGCTAAAGTTGAACTGGATCGAAATGGTAGCTGGTTTGTTAATATTTACAACGACAGGCGGCGGATCTTAAGTTAGGTAGCGGGTTCAAACTAGAAGGTGTTTCCTTTTGTTTGGACCCGGACTTGAACTTGAAGCCCGAACTTTTAATGCTAATTGATTAGGATTTTTCTTTATTCTTAGAGACAAATAAATAGAAAATCATAGTCGCTTTAGGATATCCTTGAATAAAAATGAGATGAGCCTCGCCGAATAAAAAATACAAAATTGTGGGGCCCTCTATAAATATTTGTTTTAAAATACTTAGATTTAGGGACGGGCCGTTTAGCAAATTTCACGGCCCTACCCAAAATAATGATACGCTAGTCGCTTTAGGCGCGCCTTTAATAAATTACTTTCTTAAACTCGGGTGCACATTTATGTGACCCAAATCTAAATCTCAACAGAGTTGAAATGTGTCAATAACCACGGGTGCATTGATGTGACGTGGTTCGAGGTGTATTTTCACGACGTTGCAATTCTCGTTAAAAATAATAATAATAATAAAAGCGGTAAACAGTTAAAATTTTCACATAGGTTCAACATGTATTAAAACCAGATAAATAAGTCGAATATGACAGTTGAGCGACCGTGCTAGAACCACAGAACTCGGGAATGCCTAACACCTTCTCCCGGGTTAACAGAATTCCTTACTCGAATTTCTGGTTCGCGGACTGTAATACAGAGTCAATCTTTTCCTCGATTCGGGATTCAACCGGTGACTTAGGACACCATAAATCTCCTAAGTGGCGACTCAGAATTAAATAATAAATCACGTTTTGATTGTCCTTTAATTGGAAAAACTCCCTTTTACGCCCCTTTGCGGGGTGGAGGAAAAAAGGAGGTGTGACAACACAAATAAAATAAGTAGGGTGTAGAGGAACTTCCCTAAACTGTTACATCAGTAGTGGCTCCATCTCCTGTCCTCGAACCATTAGCAACGTCGCCAAGAGAATCAGTAGTAGCAAAAGTGGTAGCGATGATCACATCTCAACATAGAATAATGAGGGACATGAGATTGGGAGTGAGAAATTGCAGTAGGGGAGTGAAACCCTGCACCGCGAGGTCAACAAGCGCTCTTACTCTACTGCTCCTGCAACTTTCACTCCACTTGGAGGATATGAATTGGGAGCCTAACTTGGACTCAAGTTTGTGACCACGAGCGCCAAGGGTGGTAAGTAGATGAAAAAACCGAACGCATTTTGCATTTCTTGGCTTTCATGTGAGAAATGTCATTTTGTCGTCTTGCGCCTTCAAACCTCAAAATGGACGACTCTTGCCTTTTCTCTTTGCAATCCCTCATTGATTCATGTGATTCAATTCTCATATCACCACACAACTCCAATGTCGAAAAATGCTTGAAATGAGATATCAAGCCTCCAAATTGCAATTTTGCCCAAATCTTGCCATCTTTTTTTCCCCCGAACTAGAGTCAAATTCAATCCTATTTTCAATTATACGGTTGACTCTAACTCCAATTTTTTTCCTGTATCACCAACAAGCATGGAGTCGGTTGGCGGATGTTCAATTCTTAATTCAGGCTCCAAACCATTTTGGAGACTATTTTCTAAGATCTCTCTAAGGCCTTTTGCTCTTGGTTTCCTTCTTCACATAGGCACTTCATCATGAGTTTGAATTCTCCATTTTACCCATGCTCATATTCTTCCACATCCAAAGCTCTATATATGTCAAAACCAAAAGTAGAACCGTCATATTGAGGGTTCGGGAAAGGGAAAGACAAACAAACACAATTGCCTAAATGGCCATTTTGACCACCATACCTATCGTATATACTCCACTCATAAGTTTGAGATTGTATGCACAATCTGCCCCTTGGAGAATTTAAACAACTTTACCATGAGTGTGGTCCTCCACAATAAGGACAAGGGTCATCAAAGTATGAACAGCTACCACCCGATCAATTTTCATTATGTGATGTCATTTTCAAAAAACTAAGAAAATAAACAAGAAAAATAAAAAAGAAAACAAACAAAGATAAGAAAAATAACGACAAAAATATTCACAAGTTTGGACCAAATTACGTATGCTTACTTCCCAAACAACCTAAACGCTTGGCAAATTAAAATAAACAATTCAACTTTAAACACTTAGCAATTTTATTTTATCAACTAAAACTTAAACTGTTAGCTCCCTGACAATGGCGTCAAAATTTATAACGTCCAAAACACACCTCGATAAGAGATATGTTACGGTTGTATGAAATATTATTAGGCTAATTATGAGTCGGGGTCGAATCCCACAGGGAGCTATGAAGCATTCTAGTTGACTCAATTGCTAAATAATCTAAGTTGAACAAAGAGGGACAAATATACTTGGATTTTGTGGATATTAACTAATGAATTAGATTCAACTATCTAATAATAAACTACTAGAAGTTAAGGATAACTTAAGAAATTTGTAGATGATACAAAGGCATAAGGTAGAGAATCCTCCAATTGCCGGACTAACTCTGAGTGAAATCCTGAAACTTTGTTTGACATTATTCTATCAACCTTGGACCTAAAGTTGTTCGCTAGAGTTTCCCAACTACTAACGACACCATTCTTGAACTATTTTTTCCAAAATAATCAAGATAATAAACTCGTCCAATTCTACGTCGCAATTAAATCATGTTGTCCCCATAACGATTCTAAATCGGGTTAAATAATTCCTTAATTTAGCCCGAAGTACTGTTGTTTGACTAATCCAATCTTGTCAATCTTTCCCAAGAATAAAAAGAAATAGGACATAAACAATTGCGAGCTCAAACAATTGAATTCATTAAAACCGCAGCCAAACAAATAGAATAAATATCAACAATTTAGGAATATTTACCCAAAACTGTCAAACAATGGGTTCTTTAATACCCTAGATAGGGAATTTAGCTACTCATATTTGTACTAAAAAAACATAATGACTATTCTCAAAACAATCTCCATAATAAACGAAAAATGAGAAAAGTTGAGATAAACTCTTCAAATCTTCGACTAGGATGGTTTTTGGACTCTTCTAAGCCCTTACTTGCTTCAAAAGTAGTGTTCTCTTCTTTTCAGGTCAAGAGCGTGGCCGGGGAGGTGAAAAGAAGCTTGTATATCATGTAAATTTGCTCGAAAGATCAAAATATCCTTATAAATTTCGCCCAAAAATTTATGCTCGCACGAACCGTGCGTTCTACATTTCACCTTGTCCAGATGAGCGTACACTGAGCACACATTAGAGGGAAAATGCGTTGTTTTTGCATTTTGCTTTTTTCTTCAATTTGAGTACATTTTGGTCCCAAAACTTAAAAAGTTCCTTCAATTCATCTTTCAACTCCCTATCAACCAAAAAGTACCAATTAGGCACAGTTTTGGTGAATTTTAACCACTAAACTATTCAAGAATGCTTGAGAATGAAATTAAACTACTATCAAAATATAGAGAATTATGCCAAACATCAATAGGCTACCAAAATCTCTTAAGAAATGGGCCATTTTGTAGAAATGGCTTCGTTCTAGAACATCATTGATACAGGAAGTGAAAGTTCATCCAAATTATTGCAGTACGGAATAGTCTCTAAAACTTCAAGTCATTCGGGCTTATCAATTTGATGGCAAACTTGGCATCAGTATTATAGGCTGGGTATAAAATACTATTACTTTTAGCCCGCAACCGAAACTATATTATATATATATATATATATATATATACAACCTTCAGGAACTTTGTCCACAAGCTCTCTAAAATCATCATCTGATCACGGATGAAACACCCAATCCAACAGTTGATCAATAGCGTGTTATTTTTCCAATAATATTAACCACAATAATGTCTATTGACACATGGAGTTACTGGGCCTCTCTTGTCATTATAGAGACATGACAAGAAAGACGTAATGAAGTAATACTACTACTACTATATGAAACTACAAATTATGTTCGCCTACTAGTAGCATATTACAAAAATTAGTCATTTATAAAATATTATTAATATTAGCCAATTAGCTATTTATAAAAAAAAGTCAATTTTCTTACTTTCTTATGAGTGAGTGTTATTAAAATAGATTGAGTACATCATAAGGAGTTTGAATCTCAGTTTTGAGATGATTTTGGCGGAGTTTTAAGGTGATTTGAATTGAAAATTCGAAGTAGAAGTTGAACATAGAAAAAGATAATATGTTTCACACTATGCATCGTATGTGTGTGTGTCACATATATATATATCATATGTGTATCAAATGTGTATTACATGTATTATCCATGTATACCTATACGTGAGATACATACGTGATACATGTGTCACTGAAGAATCTTTCAAACTCGATTTTAACTACAAATTTTGATACCAAACCAGTCCAAATCACCTCCAATCTTGCTTAAATTCTGTATATTGTCTCATTTATATGTTTTCAATGAATTCCAAAGATACCCATAAAAAAAATCCTTTTTTGCCTTTCTTTAAATATTTTATATCATTGATAATGAATTTTGACTTCAAACTAGTCTAACTCGCTTTCAAACTTCGTCAAATTTTGCATATTGCCTCATTTGTGTGTTTTCAATGAATCGCAACAATACTCATTGAAAAAAAAATCTTATTTTGCCTATATTTTCTGAATGTTGTATATCATTTGTATTTTTTGGGGCTATGTTTAGTAGCATGGCTAAAATGGTTAATTATTGGTAAATAGTATCTTTCTTTGGTACATTCCCTACTAATATTTGTGTTGCTCATTTTCCTTTCGCCAAACCAAAGGAAAGTTTTCACTTTCCCTCAGTTATTTTGTTTATCTTTCCTAGCTTCAAAAGGTGCTAATAGTCATGAGTCGAATGTGATCTATGAATCCAAATCGGAACGGAAAAGAAAATACCTTATATTTTAATAAAATTATTTATGTTGCATATTGTACGGTAATTATTGAACACATGATTTAAGACAAGTGGTAGGCATTTTACACTTGGATTTGAATTACAGAACCATCATTATTGAGCACATACAAGTAGTACATCTTATGGCACTTATGCCATGCATCTCTAAATTCTCTATTAAATACACTAATATGAATCTAGCTTCTACTATATGTTACAATGCCAGGAGGCCATCTTCAAAACTTTACATACTGCTACAAGATACAACGTTCTAAGGAATATTGATTTCAAAACATAGAGATCGGGTTGAAGAGTGAAGAGGACGACGTGGTATGAAATTATCCAGCTAAAACTTTTCAATTATATCTTGGTGTGATCCTTTAATTGCTCAGCCTTGTTACTACTATCATCTTTGCTTACAATTATCCCAACCAATTTGCAGGGCTCTGCATCTTCCAGCATTTTGACTACATTTCTCATTGTTGGCCTTAAAGATGGAAGCCTATCTGTGCAGACAATGGCAATTCTTAAGACTTTGATTGCATCTTCCTTAAAAGCTTCTGGGATACTTGAATCCACTATGCTTAACACACTCTCCTTGCTCTTCAATTTGCTGCTCACCCATGTTACTATGTTGCTATTCTCTCCATATTCTGGTTCTATTGGCCTTTTCCCAGATATTAGCTCCATCAAAACCACTCCGAAACTATATACATCACTTTTCTCGTTCACTTTGTGCGTGTATCCATATTCTGCAACGCCAAAAACTCAAATAAGTCAAAAACGATACACGAATTCAGAACCCCAATGACCAAAATCAATAGATAATCTACATTGGATTTAACTTATATATATATACTAACACGACTCACTGTATTTTCCCAGATACTGTGTCATGATTATATGAAGAGTTAGCTATTGTTGTATGTCAATTTTACCTGATTGTGTAAAAGACGTATATAATGTACGTGTACAGGATTTAAACTCAATCTACATACACAAATTAACTAAAATGAACTATCTTACCAGGAGCAATATATCCATGTGTTCCTGCAATGACATGAGTTGAATCTTTGTTTGAATCAGCTTGTGCAATCTTAGCAAGACCAAAATCAGCAATTCTTGGCTTGAAAAGCTCATCCAACAAGATATTACTAGACTTAACATCCCTGTGAATGACTGGCTTATCACAACCATGGTGCAAATACTCCAATCCTTTGGCTGCACCAAGAGCTATCTCGTACCTCGTCTCCCAATCAAGTGGCATCTTCTTGCAAGTGTGCAATCGATCCCACAAGCTCCCATTCGGCATATACTCATACACCAACAAGCTCGAGTCCTCACTCGTTATACTACAATACAATTTCACAACATTCACATGTCGAATTGAGCTCAGTGTTTGAACCTCAGCCTCAAATTCTTTCGACTTCATCCCACGTTTTCCCAACATTGGTGATGTTGTTCCTGACATTTTCCTTCCTCCTGAATCAGAGGTCCAAATATGCTTTACAGCAAAATCTGTGCCATCTGCAAGCTGCACTCTGTATACACTCCCAGAACCACCTTTTCCAATCAAATTATCATGTTTAATTCCATCAAGAATCTCATCCTCTGTGAAAGTCAGTATATGGAATGACTTTGTATTCCAAGAATGTTCCTTCAAAGACCTCTCATGTACTTTCTCATTCTTCTTCTTCAAGTACATGAAACCCGCAAGTGAAAGGAGCACAACAATCACAGCCACGAACAAACAAAGCAAAAGGGTGTGCAATTCTCTAGGCTTTCCAGATTCACCAAAACATCGACGAAAATGCTTAATGTTTTGGCTACAAAGACCATTATTTCCAGAAAAGCTACCCTTATAAGCATCAATTGATAGAGAATCCGGTATTGGTCCAGTCAACTGATTGTTGGAAAAATCAAGAAGATTTAACTTCAGATGTGATAAACTTGTCGGAATCTGCCCCGTGAGCTGATTTTCCGACAAGTTTAATGAAGTTAAAGTCGGAAATGACCCCAAAGAAACAGGAATTGATCCAATAAGCGAATTATGAGCCATGTTAATCTCACTTAATGAAACACAAGAGCCTAAAGAATCTGGTATTGAACCAGAAAACTTGTTCTTCTGTAAATAAAGATTACCAAGCTTCTTCAGCTCACCAATTGTCCCTGGAATTTCACCTGAAAACTGATTGTTACTACAATCAATTCTCACCAAAGAAGTAGCCTTTGAAATTTCCAAAGGCAACTCACCAGAAAATTTATTATTAGCAACATAAATTTCACCTAAAGATTTTGCATTTCCAATATTAGAAGTAATAAAACCTTCAAAATTATTCATTGCAACATCAATTATTTGGAGTTTCGGCAACCCCCAAATTCCAGCTGGAATTACACCAGAAAGCGAATTCTTGCTCACTCTAAACCGCTCCAATGTTGTACAATTTCCATAACTTTCTGGAATTTCACCTGTGAAATTGTTTTCAAGTATCAATAATCCTCTCATTGTTCCCTTCTTACACATATCCGGTGGAATTAGACCAGTGAAATTATTCTCCGATATATCAATAAAATCGAAATTAGCCCAAGAACCCAACTTCTGTGGAAGTTGACCTGTTAACTTGTTAGTATACAAAGACACATTCACAAGTTTTTTGAACTCCCCCAATTCCACTGGTACTTCCCCTGAAAATTCATTCTGCAATAACTGCAAACTTACCAAATTATTTAACTCTCGAATTTCTGATAAATCACCGTACAGGTAATTAGTCGAAGCATCAAAATATTCGAGACTTGTTAAATTCCCGAATCCAACTGGCAACTTCCCTGTTAACTCGTTTTCATATAACTCAAGTTGCCATAATTTCGTTAGCTTTGTAATTCCAGAAGGAATTTCACCAGTAAGATGATTCATTGACAGCTCTAAATTGATCAGTTCCGTAAGATTTCCAATTCCTTCTGGAATTTCCCCTTCAAGGCCACAATTCGACAAGTACAACCAGTTCAAACTATCAAGCCTCAGAATCACCTCAGGGAACGGAGTTCGATCAAATGAATTATCACCAAGGCTAAGAACAATCAGTTTGCTCATATTTGCAACAGAATTCCCCGGAAATTTTCCTGAAAACCCACTTTTATTAGCGTAAAAATGGGTTAATTCACTAAGTGAAGATATATCAGGAAAAGTCCCTGTGAAGTCATTATTCCCAACGTCCAAGTAATTCAAGCTAACACAATTGTTCAAGTCGTTAGTTACACGTCCAGAGAGTGAGTTGAAACCCAAAGAGAGTTTTTCCAATGAGTTAAGAGAACATATTTTATCAAAAGGGACAAAACCAGATAGGCTTTGACTTGATAGTTCGAGTTCTTTGACTGAGCCATTGGAATTGCATTTGATGCCAGTGAAATTACAAAGAGGAGTATTGGGTTCCCAGTTTTTGAATACATTGGTTTTGGTGGTGGGGTTTGTTAAAGAGGATTTGATGGATAAAAGTGTTTGAAGCTCGTCGGAAAAAGCGACGGAGAAGAAAGAGAATATAGAGAAGAACATAAGTTCCGGCCGGCAATTCAATAGCGCCGCCATATTTGACAGAGGAGTTGACGGAGGAGAAGTTTTGTCTCTGGCTAAATAAAAACGTGTGAGAGACGACGACTATGGAGAGTGCCAGCTTTTAACGAATTATAGGCGTTCACATTTTATATCTTACTGTTTATTTATTTATTTATTTTATTACTGTTTCTCCACTTGTAAGAAAATGATTTTGTTATGTCAGAAAAATAAAGTAAAGGATTTTTGTTTCTTAAAAATCGGAAAATGCCGGCTAAGCATTTTGTGTTTTAAGTTTTGAGAAAAAGAGTTGACATAAACTTGATGTATAATACAAAATTTTCATATAAGTAACTTGTTTGACTTTTAAATAGTTTATAATTAATTATTTAAAAGTTAATGTTACTTAACTAAAAGTCGAAAAATGCAGCAATTATGAAATAAAAATTGTAAAGTAAATAAATCAAAGACAAGTATAGAGGGAGATTGATGTTTTTATTCAACTTTCAAATTGACGTATATAATGAACTTAAAATTCCTCTATTTATAGATGAAATGATGTTGTTGTATAAGCTGTTACTGCAAGCTGTTGTGTAACCACTAATTATGAGGTGTCTTGATTTCATAATCTGAAAGTTATGCTATTAGTTGAGAAAAACAATTTCAAATGTCAAACTGCAGGTTGACAGTGAACACACATATAACCATTTTATATATGCATCTATAAATGGTTCACATGATAGGTGAATGGGCCCATATTCACCTTTTATATATTTCTGAATCAGGGGTCTTAGTCCCAACTTTAGCTGGTATAATCAATTTATTATGAGAATAAGCAACACAAGAGAATTCTTGAAGAATCTTCTAGTTCTTCAGTATATGCTTATCTGAATTCTCAAATAACTCATTTAAAAATGACAAATGAAAACTTCAAGGTTCATCATGACATGTGTTATCTCTTAGTGAACTTCTGGTTTACTATGGCATAAACTTTTGCATTAGTAAACTTCTAATTTACTATGGCTACTTTTGTATCGGCGAATTTTTGATTTACTGTAGCTACTTTTACCTCAGTACAAAATTGAAGAATAAGGCGGGTAAGTTCTCACATACATATTATTTTACCCCCTATGATTGCAGAAACTTGAAGATTTTCAATCTTCCAATCATTTGTAGTCTCAATATGTTAGTCATTTGTATTAGTAAACTTCAAGTTTACTACAACATATGTTTTGACCATAATCATATAATATGAATGACATATTGTATATAAACTCTTTGAGAGCCTTCATTTATTATCCACAATTTAATATTTATCAGACACTACTAGTGTCATGTGTCTTCTAGACAAACAGTTAGCTCTTCAGGAGTTGTTGATATATTTTATACTATCAAATATTGCTCAGACACTTATTGTATCATGAGAGAAAATCATAGTAAAATGAACATTATAAAGACAATTCTAAATTTATAAATGTAAGAAATTAAGAATTTCAGTATTTTTACCACCAACTTTGTGACAAATATCTCCTTTAGGAAGAAACGCCATTAATATCTGAATATTTTATATTAAAGCAGTAACCACATAGTCATTACATCCTTCAGGAAAGATACATGAATTGTTATTTTCTTCGGGGAACTCGATAACTAACCATAACATATTAATGTGATTGTAGTAGAAAGCATTCAACAAGAATACTTTTGCTTTGTATTGATATTTAATAAAATTATCTAAGATATTTTACGTACAACGGGTACGTGCGACAATGATCTTTATGCCACAAAAACAAGATTTATATCCTTTGTTACTCTACTCTTCAGGAGGTGAGTTGTGGTGTTTCTTCATTCACTCCAAGGAATGAAAATGTGCTTCAAAAATAACTTTGAATAGCTTATTATTTTATTTAAGCACAGAAAGACAAAGTTTCATACAATATTTTCCTGCTTCAGGAGAGAATTTCAATTGTGTTACTTCTTCATGAGCAAAATTAAAATACGAAAAATTGAGTATATATTCTCTCAATCATATTACCTCTTTGGAGGTAAATTGTAATACATTTACATCAAAAGCGCATTCATATTTATGAGCTTTATTAATATTGTCACATTTACTTCAAGGAATGGATTAGCATTTATCAAAAGTTCTCATCCTTCAGGGAACGTAACATAATTATCTAAACGTGCATTAATCACACCAAATTGTATAATAGCTTAGAACCTCTTTTAAGATAATGCTACTTCAGAAGCAAATCGATGCATGCAAATAATATAGAGAAAGTTTCGAAAAAAATTACCTTCAATTGTAACCATAGAAAGCCTAAATTGTCACTTTTGGTGGTCATAGGCATATACCACTTCTGGTGGTTAACAAAATTTAGTTACAATGAGATATACGAAACATTGCCACTTCTGGTGGTCGTACTCTGTTAGAGTTCAAATGAACCATAAATTAAGCCATAACAAGACTTAGGAAATGTTGCCACTACTGGTGGCTAAATATTTCTTGAAAACTCCCATACTTAACCATCAATAGAGATGAAAATAATAAATTATGGTCCCTTCTCATAATATTTTTCTTCAGAAAAAAATTTATGGCATGAACTACTAAGTGAACCAATTAGACTCCTTAGGACCAATGAACAAAAATAATACTGTTAATAGCAAAAATCAGGGATGTCTGATATGAAGAAAGTACTAACCTTTTGAGTATAACTTTTAATTATGGTGATTGGATCTGATTTATATCCATAGACTTTTGCTAACTCAACTCAACAAAATAGTTAATGTTAAGCAATATATGAAAATGTAAAAATTACAGTCCTTTGCTACAAACTTACTTCAAGGTAGAAAAGCAGCAAGGGAAAATAATTTGTCATTCATAATGACAAAGTGATAAAGTAAAACCTTTAAGACAAACATGGAATCATTTCCATGCTTACTTTGCTAATATTATAAAATACTAATGCCAAAGAAATATCAATCGTTCAACCCATTGTAAAAAGGGTAGAAATCCATAAATACAATAGTTTGATCTTACTTACAGTGAGAACCGATGCCTTTGGACGAGGATAACTATAGTAATACATCTTTCAAGGTAAGTGCTCAAGGCAGAGTCTCGCGTTGATAACGTGTTATGAAATAAAAATTGTAAAGTAAATAAACCAAAAACAAGTATAGAGGGAGATTGATGTTTTTATTCAACTTTCAAATTGATGTATATAATTAGGGGTGTGCATTCAAATCGGTTTATCGATAAATCGAATCGATTATTTGTTATCAGTTTATCGATATCGATTTATCGATTTCGATTTCGATTTTGAAATTTTCCTTATTGAGTTATAGATTTCGATTTTATCCTCTTCGGTTATCGGTTTATCGATAAACCAATAATATATACTAAAAAATGCAGTTCATAGATGGCCTTTTCTGGAAACACTAACATTTGGGCCGATGATTCCATCATGCTATTGCTGGATTGTCTTGAGCCCATTCGATACCAACTTCTAGTATACAACAGTGGCTTCCTAATAAGCCCTTCGTCAGAGCTAGCTGAATCATCTCTAAAACTCGTCTGTGCAATGTCTTTTTCTTTTGGTAGCAATAATGCTTTTCGAAGCAACCCCTCCTTAGAGCTTGCGGAATCTTCTCGAAAACTCATTTTGCAAATATCTTCCTTTTTGCTTGCAATATTGTGGCTGAAGCCTCAAGTAGTGAAGAAGATGACATGGCTGAAGAGGATGACATGACTGAGTCTAGGAACGAATGCTCCAAAGACGGACAAGGTTGACCCATGTATGTAAATTCGAGTGGCAACACTCGAAGGAAGCTGACACATGTTGAATGCCAAGAAAACAGAACACTTCTAAAACAGTTACACTAATTTTCTATTTGAATTTAAATAAGTATTTATCAAACGTGTAAAGACATTTTGCACCATTAATGTAGTTTATTTTCCTGAGCCGAGGGTATATTGGAAACAACCTATCTAGATTTATAGCGATATACTTTCCATGGAATCCCACAAATTTTCTTATTGGTGCAATCGATAACCGAATCGATAAGCCCCAAAAATCGATAAATCGAAATCGAAAAAATCGAAACCTTATTGAAACGATAATGATAAGCATATGTACAAATCGACAATCAATAAGTAATTATCGATAAGGGTCAAAATCGAATCGATAAATCAAATGCACACCCCTATATATAATGAACTGAAATTTCCTCTATTTTATAGAAGAAAGAAAGCTGTTGTATAAGCTACTACTGCAAGCTTTAGTGTAAGCTGCTTGTATGTTGCTACTGCAAGCTGCTGTGTAAGCTGCTACTGCAAGCTGTTGTGTAAGTTGCTAGTAAGCTGTTGTATAAGCTGCTACCGTACCAGATATAAATAATCTTCTACTGAGGGTAATATTTATCCATAACGAACTACCGAAATGATAAGATTCTTCAGGAGGCTTATTTTCAATAGAATACCAACAGATAAACATATTTACGGTGGAGTCCCATATGGATAAGCTTCTTCAAGAAGCTTATTTATAACGGAGTATTAAATGAACATCCATAATATAATATATTTGTTATAACATAAGGTAATATGTAATGGAAGGGATAGTAGTTTTTTTCCTTGTGTGTGGAAATTTCCGGGGAAACTCGCATCCCTTATTCTTCGGGTGTGCAATTGCTAACTTGTTCACGGCATAATAGCTCGCAAACCACATAAAAAATATAAATCACACGGGGCAAGCTCTGTGCAACGAGCTCTAGTTGAGGAAGCTGCTGGTGATGGAAAACGATCGCAGGTCGCCTATATGAGAAACCACTCACCCAATCCTAGCGGGCACGGGTATAGTAGTTGAAAAACTATTTTCTGTATGATGGTACCCAAAAGGGTAGAAATAAAGAAATACATAATGACTTCTTCAGTTTATGAAACTTATATTCGACTAGTATGAGTATCCCAAAAAAAATGACAAATTGAACTTAAAATTTCAAGTACTATTTTACAATGATATATATATTGTTGAAAAAAATCTCATCATTATCATTAAACAATAATGTTAACTCTTTTGTTAAGTGTTTACCATGTGAAACGTACTCGGTTAGGTATATAGAGCTGTTTATATAGACAAAAAAGGTAAATTCTTTTTGAGACAAACAAATCTCAGAATACATAAGTACGTTGATGCCTTGATGGTACTAATCCACCTTTCTAGGTTGAATTAGTTCCGTATACAGAAGTAGTAATTTGCTATACTTGCGGGTATCTATTTCTTGAGAATATCATGTGACTATGTGAGGAACAACTAATTAACCTCAGCTTAATTTTGGCAGTGCCACACACGTAAGTTATAAAATATGAAAAAGATATATATCGTAGAGCCTAGACTCGGAATTTGAAGACAATGCATGTAATTCGATAGGAATGTATATTCACTTCGGTTCAGTTTTATTAATTTATTATGGATTACATTTTTCTTTATTGACGAGACAAGAAAAATTTTCAGTCGAGAGTGTGGGGGCGAGGGGGAGACGAGATAGAAGACTGCATATGATTTTTGTCAGGATTGAATTAAATGAGGTAGAGTGCAGTTCATATTTCCACTTGCTTTCACTTTCTATTTTCTTTGTGATTTCTGGAACTGTCTGTATATGCAGACAAGTAGACTATTACATGGAACCATCAAAGCCGCCTACTTTGACCCTAACAACCACGTGGATTTCTTTGTTTTTTAATTATTTTTCTCTTCTTTTCTCGTATTTAATTTGTAAAAAGCTTAGCAAATGGTTAACATTTTTTTTGCTTTTCAAATCAGCAACTCCAAGATCGAACGTGTGGAATGATTATTTTTTCAGGAGTTGTTGCCAAATATTCACTGATTCAATCAACATCACTATTCTAATATCAAGATTCCTTCTTTTCACTTTGTTTTAGCCTTTTATAATACTACATGCTTGCAGTTCATCTGATAATTAGGGTCAGCTTTAAAAAAAAAAAGATAACCCATCTCTAAAATTACATTATTATGTGTCCTACTTCGGTTTATTAGTCACGTCAAATTTAAAACAAAAACGGTGCTGCTTGATATGAAAAACGAGGCACAAATAAATAAGAGAATTTGATGACTAATAAAGTCCCAAACTTCTTAGAACAATCATTTAAATTAGCCTCTAGTGAGTCCTAAATGTCAATGTTGCAGATATACCCCCCCCCCCCCCAATTATTTTGATGATCCAACAATTACTAAAAAATATTAGGATTCAATTTGTCATTCCATTACACCACTTATTCTTCACCCACTAATTTTTTTCCATTTCTCTTTGAAGTTAAAAAATAAATAAATTCTTTTTAAAAAAGTTCACATTTATTGAGTGCACCAATATTTAATAGTTTATTATGCTTAATGCGCAATTATGGATAATCTGAATCAAGCACGGTCAAAACTTATGAACTAATGAACCTGCACCACTAATGCTTATCCCGTTTGGACGAAGAAAAATTGGACTTCACATAAAAAATTTAAAAATTTTATGATTCTAAATGTTATACTTTCTAGATATCAATCAAAATAATTGAAAAAGAGAGAGATGACATGAACTGTATTTAGACTTTGAATGTCAAATCCCTTTCTTTAAATTTGTTGATATTCAAACAGGTGCATAAAGATTTGAACCTACAAATTTATAGTACATAGACGTCACACCAATTGAATTAATACATGACTCTGTTAAATGTAAGAAATTAGTGCACACGAAGTCCAGTAATTAGAGCCATTCCATTTAAGTTTCATTCTAGCTGCAGGATCATCATAACCACTTATATTTGAATTTAATCTTATGCACTTCTGATACAATAGTTATTTGAAAAAATAGAGCGAAAACTTGTTATTATCAATTAAATTATTCATAATATTGTCAAATATTTTAAAATTAATAATATATACATATTATATATATATATATATATATATATATATATATATATCTTTTATTTGTCCTTTATTTTGTACTAAAGGCGGACCTACCCTTTGGGTAAGGGGTAGTTTAAATGTGCATATATCTTAAATAATATATACAGTATATATTTTGATTGGCACCCTAAGATAAAATCTTAGACAGTTGCATGGGTCGAGTTGGGAGACATAACTTGACTTTTAGCAGAAGTTCGACTTTGGCTCTAATATTTGCGCAAATTTTTATTTGATAATAGTGTCCCCCACTTTCAAAAATTCTAAGTCCACCTTTGTTTGCACGTGAATTATTCAAAATTTTCACGTGAAAGGAAAATGGTCAAGCAAGCAAAATAAGAGAATATGCCAACATGAGGATTGTGAAATGAAGAGTGTGTTGGGACATCATATCTATGCCTTTTATCACACAGTGCCAATTGCCAAAAGCACATCAAATGATACAGCCACGTCATGGAAGCATGGACAGTCACATAAGTAAGACAAAAGGTTTCGAAAAATTATTCATTTCGTGATTAATCATTAATCGAGTGAAGAGAAAGAGAAATTACACACTCTACTAAGTAACACTAATTCTCTAATTATTAAGCACGAAAACCTCAAGATCATGAGTCATGACTCATGGACGGTTTGGCTCCATGCATTGGCACGTTCTACATTCCAATACAACAACAAACAAACTTATAATCAAGTTACTCTTACTATAGCAAATCAAACTTTATAATCAACTGTTCTCTTTGCTCATTTATCCTTGATTATTCATTCAAGTACATGTATTAGTTATTAATCAAATGTAACCATGGCAAGAATCAAATGTAAATTTTACTCAACCTCTATTACAAATGAACAAAGAAACGAAAACGACATTATCGGTCAAGGACATTGTAGCTAGGGGTGATATAATATTTCTAATCATATAGGACTAACTAATAATGAGAGCTATAAGTCACAGATGCACACCCTGATACACACATGCATATGGATAATACTTACCGGCTGTAATGTTTATATCAAATCATATAAATTTATCATAAACAAGTGATTATTAAAGAAATTGTACATATTAATTAGCTATAACTAAGCGATAGAAGATATTAATTTGGTGTACGCATTGGGGTGAAGATAAATTTTTACCCATTAATACATGTGATTGTCTCCGACGTTTGTATTCGAAAGAATCATAAGTCAAATTTTATGGACTCATTTAATTAATTGTTCAAATTACAAAGCATACTTGCAAATGAAAAAAAAAAACTTCAAATATGATAACACCAACTAAACGTAGATCAAATAAGGTTAGAGTCCGTTATGTTTTGACCAAAATAATCAGGTGTCATGCGGAAATTAGTAAATTAAACCCTAAACAACGATAAATCAGACAACAATAGAGAAATATACCAAAAGAGACACAACCATTTAACATGGTTCAGTCAATTGACTTACATCTACGACACTATATAAAATAGAGTATAAAATATGGAGAGAAATAACCTCACAAAGAGGCAAACATAAGTGACATGCTAATACTTGTCCCGAAATTCTCCCCCTAACCAAGACTTTCAAGCCCCTTATGGTTGCATTATGGATACTACTGAATGAGAAGGAAGGATCCTCAATTTATAGATATCCAAACATTTTCTTACAAAAAATAAACTAGTCAAATATGAGAGATTTATAGTTTACGTCTACAAGAAGGAAAATCCAATTAACCAAATATGGTAAGAAAATCAGGAGAAACATCTAACAGATTATCCAAATGGCCATTGAACTATTCGAATTATCCAGTAAAGTTATTTTATTTTTTATTTGTAACAGAAAAGTCACTTTACTATTTCTATAGCATTCAAAAGGTCATTCAACGAAATTTCTCAAACTTTTTTTTAGCCAAATATCTAATTTTCCTCTAAATTATTAATATTTATTTTTTGATATTTTCTAAATATTTTTTTTATCTTACTCTACATTATGGATTTACCTACAAAATAAATAAATTTATTTATAAAGTAAAAAATGAAAAAAAAATCAGCTATATATAGTGTTGAAACAAAATAATTGAGCAACGTTTTCAAGGACATATAAGGTATATTATAAAAATACCTCTATTTAAAATAATTATTTTTTGTATTACAAGGTGCGAGAAAGGAAGGCCCATGACCTGAACCAAGTGAAGTGCATCAAGGACGAGGAAGGCAGAGTTTTATTGGATGAAGCACTTATTCAACAAAGATGACAGACTTATTTCTATAAACTCTTGAATGAATAGCGGGATAGGAACATTAAGCTATGTGACTTAAAACACTCAGAGAGCCATGGGGACTTTGGGTATTGGAGGCATATAAGAGTCGAAGAGGTTGAGGGGACTATACGTAAGATGAGAAGGGGGAGAACGACTGGTCCAGACGAGATCACGGTAAAATTTTGAAAGACTGTAGGTAGGGCGGGCTTGGAATGGCCCACTGGATTATTTAATGTCATTTTTAGGATGAAGAAGATGCCCGAAAAATGGAGATAGATTACGATGATACCTCTATATAAGAACGAGGGTGATATCCAAAGTTGCAATAACAACCGGGGCTGTCACAACCCAAAATCCATCAAAGGCCGTGATGGCGCCGGACACCTCGGTCAGGCAAGCCAACATTGAGTAATTAATTAAACTCTCATTTTAAACTTTAGGAACCAAAATTTTCTTTAATTTAACTAGTAAAAAGGTAATCATCACTGAATAAATAAAAATATTTATAACTTTTAATATTAAATATCCCATAATCATCCCAGAACCCAGTGTCACAAGTGCATGAGCAATCACTAGAAAATCAAATGAAGTACAATAACTGTCTGGAATACAGATTGGACAGAAAAGAAAATATAGTACAATACTCTGAAAGAGACTCTACCGCCTGCGGATCGTCTCAAGAGGTGCAGCTCGCCTAAATCCCAGTATCAATTATGCCCTGCGCCAAACTAGGCCACAAGACTTACGTGCGCCTATGCAACAAAAATGCACAACAAGTGTAGTATGAGTACGAAAACAACGTGTACCCAGTGAGTATCCCGTTTAATCTCGAAGAAGTAGAGACGAGAAGTCGACTTCGATACTTACTAGTGGTCCAATAATAATATATGAATAAGATGAATAATCATGGATTTATTAGAGACGACAGTAAGTTCAAGTAAGTCAAGAAACAAGTAAACATTCCTTTTTACATTAAGAAGTCTCCAAATTCATAATCTATTATTTATCAATTTATCTCAGACCAGGGAGGCCATATCAGCGTATAAATCTCAAGCAAGCATTACAAGCATTCGCAAATTATTTCGAGGTCGTACGACTAGATCCACTAGGTATTTAAACTGTGCACTGCCAGAAGGTCGAATGTCGCGAACCATAGATGCATCTATTTAATCTGCCGAGACGTTCGGCTCGTTCCAAAATTAAACACACACAGAGAGTCAATCAAGAAGTCATCAGGGAACAATTATTTAGGGAAATAGAAATTTCTTTTTTATCAGTTAAGAAAATGAGGTTAAACCTTTTAGAAAATTTATTTACTAATTCTATATGATTTAGGCAATTTAGATTGTCAATAAGATTGCAAATATTTCAGGTATAGCATGCTTTTGAGTCCTAGACTACCCGAATTTAAACATAATAGTAGCTATGCACGGACTCTCGTCACCTTGTGCGTACGTAGCCCTCACGAATTAGAGCACATATCCAATTACTTCACATATGGGGACAATTCCCTCTTACAAGGTTAGAAAGGAGACTCACCTCGCTCCGAAGTCTCAAATCGATGCACAATGCTCCACGCCCTTCCAAAGTCTCAAATCGATGCACAATGCTCCAAAACTAGCCAACAATTATGTAAACCTATTAATATATGTTCAATTACTCATAATAACCCAATTTATAATAATTTCTAACCCCGATCGAAAAGTTGACAAAATTGCCCTCGGGCCCACGTGCCCGGATTCCGAAATTTTTTGAAGATAAAGTTTACCCATAACCTCACGAACTCAAATATATAATTTACCCTCAATTTCATGTCCAAAATCGTGGTCAAAATTCAAGAATACTAATTTTCTAGGTTTTCCCTCAAACCCAAAGTTTCTACCCATTTTCATGCTCAAATCCGTATATAATCCAAGTATTTAACTCAAAACTAGCAGAAACCACTTACCTCGTGCTTGGTGGTGAAAATGGCACCTCAAAGTTGCTCCAAAATCAGCTCCAATGGAAGAAAATGGGGTTGAAATGAACCCACCCCCCAATTTAAAAGAACCTTACTGACTCCAGCATTTCCACACCTGCAGTCAATTGACCGTTTCTACGGTTCCGCAGGTGCGACCCACAACCCGCTTCTGTGGTCCTCCTCTAGGCCCTTAACTCCCGCATCTACGCCCTTCCTTCTGCAGGTGCGGTCCCGCTTCTGTGGCAAAATGACCACATCTACGGTCCCAGCCTAGCCCATCCACTCTTGCTTCTGCGGCACCCAAACCGCTTCTGCGGTTCCGCACCTGCGGCCAAGACCTCACAGGTGCGGTTACACCAGATACCAGCTGCTTCAATTCTTTTTCAAATTCAAATTTTGATCTGTTAACCATCCGGAATCCACCTGAGGCCTCTGAGACCCCAACCAATCATACCAACTAATCCCAAAACATAATGCAGACCTGCTCAAGGTCTCAAATCATATCAAACAACGCTAAAACCATGAATCGCACTCCAATTCAAGCTTGATGAATTTTAGAAATTCCAAACTTCTACATTCGATGCCGAGACCTATCAAATCACATCCAATTGACCTTAAATTTTGTACAAAGTCATATTTGACATTACGGACCTACTTCAACTTCCAGAATTAGATTCCGACCCCGATAAAAAGTCCACTTCCAGTCAAACTCCTTAAAAACCTTCAAATTTCTATCTTTAGCCAAATGACTCCAAAATGACCCACGGACCTCCGAATTTACTTCCGATCGCGTTCCCAACGCCAGAATTACCATACGAAGCTATTCCTAAACTCAGAATCCCAAACGGACGTTGATAACACTAAAATGCACTTCAAGCCAAACTTATGATATTCTTTCAAAAATGCCAACTTCCACAATAGGCGCCAAAACGCTCCCGGGTCACCGAAAACCCGATCCGGGCATATGCCCAAGTCCAAAATTATCATACAAACCTATTGGAACCTTCAAATCCCAATTCTGAGGTCGTTTACTCAAAAATCTAATCTTTGTCAATTCTTTCAACTTAAAGCTTCTGAAATGAGAATTCTCTTTCCAAATCAACTCCGAACTTCCCGGAATTCAGTTCCGACCATGCGTACAAGTCATAATACCTGAAGTGAAGCTACTTAGGACCTCAAACCGCTGAACGACGCGCTAGATCTCAAAACAACCAGTTGGGTCCTTATAGGGGCAATAAGTTACTAAGACGTACTATGAAAGTGTGGGAGAGGGTGGTGAAGCTGAGGTTGAGGAAGATTGTGACTATTTTTGAAAATTAGTTCAGATTTATGCCGGGACGATCGACTACGGAAGTTATTCATCTTGTTAGGAGGTTAATGGAGCAGTATAGGGAGAGGAAGAGGTATTTATATATGGTGTTCATCGACTTAGAGAAGGCTTATCATAAAGTGCCAAGGGAGGGTCTATGGAGATATTTAAAGGCTAGAGGTGTCCATGTTGCATACATTGGGGATATTAAGTACATGTATAATGGATCTAAAACCCAAGTGAGGACCATAGAAGGGGACTTGGAACACTTTCAAGTTATAATGGTTTTACACCATGGGTCAAGCCTCAGTCCTTTTCTTTTTGCCTTGGCGATCGACGCATTGACACGTCACATACAAGGGGAGGTACCGTGTTGCATGTTATTTGCAGATGATATTATTCTAATTGATGAGACGCAAGGAGGTGTTTAACGAGGGGTTAGAGGTTTAGAGGTAGACCCTGAAGTCTAAAGGTTTCAAGTTGAGCCGGACTAAGACAAAATACTTGGAGTGTAAGTTCAGTGGTGCACCTCAGGTAGTGGACGAAGTCGTGAGGCTTGATTCGTAATTCATACCTAGGAGAGAAGGTTTTAAATTTCTTGGGTCAGTTATATAAGGGAATTAAGAGATCGACGAGGATGTTACACATTGTATTAGGGCGAGATGGATGAAACAGAAGCTCACTTTCGAGATTTTATGTGATAAGAATTTGCCACCAAAACTTAAAGGTAAGTTCTACAGGGTGGTAGTCAGACCGACTGGTAGAGTATTGGCCATTCAAGAACTCCCATGTCCAAAAGATGAAGGTGGCTGAAATAAGAATGTTGAGATGGATGTGCGGGCATACAGGTTAGATAGAATTAGAAATAAAATTATTTGTGACAAGTTGGGCGTGGCCCCTGCGGAGGACAAGATGCAGGAGGCGAGAATTAGATGGTTCGGGCATGTGAAAAAGAGAGACATAGATGTACCAGTGAGGAGGTGTGAGAAGTTGTCCATGAAGGGCCTAAGGTGAGGTAGAGGCAGGGCGAATAAGTATTGGAGAGAGGTGATTAGGCAAGATATGGCATTGTTCCAGCTTACTGAGGACATGACCATGGATAGGAAGGTGTGGAGATTGAAAATTAAGGTTGAGGTTTAGGACAGGTAGACGAGTGTTGTCCTTGTCGATAACAGTAGCTTTAGTACGTGATTTAGTGTTATTTGTGTATTCTCGTATCTCTTGACTTCTGTGATTACTTGTTATTGCTTTCGTGTCGGCCTTCTAATTGTAGTACCTAGTATATTTAGTTTTGTATTTTTGCTTTAGTTTTTTAATTGGTATGCTTGTTGTTGTTGCCCTTCCTTTTACCTATCTTAAGCCGAGAGTCTTCCAGAAACAGCCTCTCTGCCTTCTTGAAGGTAGGGGTAAGGTCTGAGTACACATTACCCTCCCTAAACTGCACTTGTAGGATTACACTGGGTTTATTTTGTTGTATTTTTTTAATATTACATTCATGAAATATATCTTTTAAAAGTTTTTATCCTTTTTAATTCTCAATCGCGCAAATAAATTTTTGAGTTTTTTGGTTATTATTAAAATTATTGGTACGAATAGATAATTTCCATTAAAGTTTGTAATGTGCTTAATTATTTTATTTATCAATTTCACGTGCTTAAACTCTTAGTTTCTAACTCAAATATAATTTTAATATAATATATAAGTAATTTTAAAAAAAAATTACTCATTGAAACAAAGTACACGAGCCACAAACGTACGGTCTAACTAGTTAGATAATAGTTTCAATAGAGGGGTGAAAAAATTGAATTAGTTTCAATAGCTCTTGACAGATTGGACCAAACTCGCTATAAAATGAGCAGTCCAATTATAATTTATCCGATCTAAAAGTTCAAATTATATTTAAACTTTTTACTCTTTAGTCGCTATGACGCAGCAATTTCAAAGTACAAACTATAGGAGAATATTTTTCCAGATTAATACGACATTATTTGAACTTTGGATCGGATAAATTAAAATTGGCTGTTGAGAATTTGTCAAATCTGTCAACAGCAAACTTCGGAGGGCAAAGTACAAAAATAGGCCACAAAGTGGATGGTCTTGAAATTTTTTCTAGCTTGTCTCATGCCCAGAGTTTTAAGTTTAATGAGTGTTGTTTATTGCTTGGCCCCCGGCAATACTTTTAACTTTTGACCTTGACGTTCTGCTGTGATGCAAGTGGGGTCAAAAACTAAAGATCATCCCCAAAAAATATTATTTTTCTGTAATTTTTTGAACTTTTAAATTGGGTAAATTATAATTGGACTGTCTATTTTATAGCGAATTTTGCGCAATCTGTCAAATGCTAATGAAACTAGCCAAATCTGTTCACCCTCTATTTAAAGTATATATTATGTAACAAGTCTTAACATACGTGTATTGCATGTGTTGCTTGTTTCGATGAATATTTTTTTTTTGAATCACGTAAATATAAATAAATATATATAAAATTGTGTTTGATGTCGTATTTTAAGTATCTGAATTTGATGAATAAAATAATTATGCACAGTAAAAAATAATTAGAAAAATTTGTTCGTATCAATATTTTTTATTATAACAACAAAAAATCAAATTTATTTACACCATTAAGAATGAAAGAGAATAAAAGCTTTAAATGATATATTCCATGCATCTAATATAAAAAGTTTATTTAAAATAGAGGTATGTTTATAATATATATTATATACGTTTAAAAACTTTGCTCAATTATTTTATTCAAATATTATATATGCTTGAAAATCAGTTTTTTTAACTTTATAAATATAATTTTTTTATTTTATAGTAAGTCCATATAGAGCAAAAAGAGAAAAAAAATAACTTTAAAATAAATATTAAAAAGATAAAAGTTGATAATTTAGAGAGTAAAATAGGTATTTGGCCACTAAAAGTTTGAAAAATCTATTTGAATGACTTTCTGAGTACTATAAAAATAGTTAAGTGACATTTTGTTTACAAATAATTTTATTAGGTAATTTCAAATAGTTAAGTGATAATTTGAAAAATGGACTTAATTATATTGGACCGCCGATGCCGTAATTAACAATTCTGAGGAGGGTAATTTGGCGATACACAGAATTTGGCGATCTCCTCTTTCAATACCAACCGACTAAATTCAACAGGGTAGCTAATAAAGTCTCTAAACTTAAACTAACAACCAATTAATTAATTAATTAATAATTAATGCTTCTAGTACCCTACACTTTTAAACTTTTGAGCACTTTGACCAATTTAGCCCTCTGCTTACATCATCAACCATCACCCCACACTTTCTTTGTACTACTTACATGGACCCCATATCCCACCTCATCCAAAGAAACAAAAAAAAAATCTAAGATTTGACAAATTACTTTGCTAAATTCAATGAATGATTTGAAATAGATAATGCTTGAGTCCGGAACCAAAATGTGGTTCTTTTGGACTCAAAGTATACAAATAGGTGGTAAAAAAATATATTTTTATATATAGCGCCACAATACCTGGCGCTATACAGTAACAGTAACGGCACCGTTACTGTATAGCGCCAGGTATTGTGGCGCTATACTGTAAAAGCTGACACGGCACAGATATAGCGCCACAATACCTCGCGCTATACATACATTTTTTAAATTCCTTCCGTCTTCTTCATCGATTCATCCTCCATTTTTTTAACCTCTCCTCTCTTCTTGGTCCCCCACCCCATACCCGCTTCTGCCCTCCTTTTAAAAAAAAATAAAATTTGGGTCCCCCCGACACATAAAACTTGAAAAACGTAGGTCCCACATTCGAGTAGAGCTTCGTGTTATTGTTGATTCACACTTCTGGAGTCAAAATTTCAATCTTTTTGCTTTCCGAAAATTCTAAATCGAGGTATTTCGATTTATTTTAAGTTGAAACATTTATAATAATGCATATTATTTGATTTGTATGTGTTCTATTTCGGTTTGTATTTTTTTTTCGAAACTAGCATGTTAAATTTATCCGGATTTAATATTAGTGTTTTCTAAAAAAATATAAATTTGTAAAATAAATTTGTTTGTTAATATCCTGATTTATATATATGTGTTTTCATGCCGTTTTGTGTTTTATTTGCAATTAAATTTATTAGTTGTTTATGTTTAGTTTAGATTATTTTTTAGCGTAGTAAAATCTAGACCTTTTTAGCGTAGTAAAATGTAGACCCTTTTATAAAACACACACACACACACACACACACACACACACACATATATATATATATATATATATATATATATATATATATATATATATATATATATATATTGTACAATTAAGTTATTAAAAAAATATGAATTTAAATTATAATAAAAACCATAATTATTAATGATAGTTTGGTGTCACTGGTCCTCAAAATATCGAGCCCGGAACCCATATATATATATAATTTGTACAATTAAGTTATTAAAAAATTTATACAATAAAATACAATTAATGTTGTTTTAATTTACAGTTGACGACATGGACACGACTATACATCCCGGCCCTCGGACGTTGGATCTATTAGCCCTACAGCCCCAGCATAGATCCGAGTATATATGGTATGGACAGTTGCTTACGCAGACTTTTCGGGCTAGGAGAGTGGATCTATTGTGGGAGTTTTTAAGTCCTCCCCGCGTTTTACGTCCCCGCGTGGTCCATTACCTGGAGGAGATGAGATTATATAGGATTATTAGGATTGGCCGGATACAGCTCGACTATGCTTTGATCATGGCCTTGATTGAGCAGTGGCGATCGGAGACGCACACTTTCCATTTTCCCATCGGCGAGGCCACCATCACACTCCAGGACGCTAAGATTTTATATGGTCTGTCCACTAATGGCTTGCCAGTTTTACTGCTTGCGACCATGAGATATTATTCACGGCAAACATATTGGGATATGTTGCACATGCTCACGGGTTTCATGCCGGAGGACGAGGAGGTAGCGTCTGGGTCCAGTCGTATACAGTTGGTCCCCATTAGAGACCACCTGGTGCAGATCCACCATATTATCACCGACGAGTCAGCGGAGGTGGATGTACAGCGATATACGAGGCTGTTATTGCTCCTTCTATTTGGGGGGGGGTCTTGTTCCCGAACACTTCGGGGAACCTAGTGAGCCTCCGTTTTCTGCATCATATTGCCCGGTTCGAGGATACAACCATCTACAGTTGGGGTGGTGCTTTCATCTCATATCTGTACAGACAGATGTGCCGGGCTTGCATCGGCACACAGAGAGACGTTGGTGGCTTTCTGCTGCTTCTACATGTGACAACATATTCAAATAATATGTCCATTAGTTACAATTCTACCTAGTTATAATTAATCTTATACTTTACGTCAACTTTGTATGTTAGGTTTGAGTCTGGGAGCGATTTCTGCAGTTTCAGCCACCTCTACCACAACTACCGGCTAATGTAGAAATTCCACAACTCCCTCTAGCCTGTAGGTGGGTTATGCATCATACTCTTGCACAAAAGTATGATGCCCATCATAATCTCCCCCTCTGCAGGGATGTGTTGGATCTGCTGGAGGTCGCACAGGTGAATATCTAACTAAACTTACATGTTATAGATTAACTTAGTGTTGTGCATACTAACGGTTTGTGTTCTTATTTGATAGTTCATCTGGACGCCGTACAACGATGAGGTGATAGGTACCCTACCAGCGTATTACACGTTTGGCTGACATATTTGGAGGGCTTCTGTCCCGCTCATATGCCTCGATATTGTCGAGCACCATACCTTCGAGCGGGTTTTCGTCAGTTTGGCCTGCCGCAGTCTATACTGACTCCGCCTGCATGACATGTTTTACATTATGAGAGGGATGATCGGTCTAGGGCGGACGATACATTTATGGCATGACTTAACGAGCAGTTGGGTACTTGGGACACGCGAGGGGACTTGACCCCACCTCCGCAGCACTTTCCTATTCAAAGTTATATGGCATGGTACCGCTCTGTTTCCCGACTTTTTATTGGGAACCCAGTTTATCAGGAACACGGTTGGTACGTCCCATATGCCGGGAGACACGAGGCCTTGGTATGTTTTCTGTTATTATTAGTTATATACCTGTAATTTAGTGCCAAATATGTAGTTTATATTTTTTACTTTGTGCAGGCGATTTGATTGCATACCGTCTATCATATGGTGCAGCAGATGCAGAGTTATATCCACGATCCTGTGGCCATGCAAGAGTATAGTCGTCGATTCATGGATGTGGCTGCCCAGACACTGCAGCGAGCCCGATCGGATCAGTGTTTGGCACAAGTGGCTGATTATATGGACCCAGCGCAGTACCATCGAGGTCGTGGTATCCCACGAGATGGTGGTGCACGATGAGCTGGTGGTGTCGGACGACATAGTCGTGGGCGGAGAGGAGGTGGTCCCCATCAATGAGGCGTTGAGGCTCATGCTGATGATGTTGTTGCTGATATGGCAGGTGGCATGTATGAGACGGACATGCCGTCTTATAGCCTTGGAATTTATCACACTCCAGTGCCATCGTAGGTGACCCCATCGGGTCAATTATTGATCACGGGCTCGGATATTCAAGGAGTGGATTGGGTAGATACATCCCAGGCCCATCTACCAATGTTGAGGATGGACAGACCCGAGATTTTTATAGTGGGCGCCGACTGAGTTATGGCTCCACATCACATGCACATGTATGAGTTTATTAGTATTGAATTTGAATTTGTTTTAACTGTAACTTATTTATTTTCTTTAACTTTATTAATTTCCTTTTTAAGGCTTCATGCGATGCAGCGATAGATGACTACATTCAGGATCTAGAGACGATGATGGTAAGACAATATAAATTATTGTGAATTGTTATGTAGTTTTCTATACTAAGTTCCATATTATTATGTAGCCTTCTACTGGAGCTGACAACACCACCGATACATGTCATCATGCGCCGCATCCGGCTATAAGGAGACGACTTGATGATGATGATCCTAATAGCGTACCCGGACGGGAAGGGATGCGCCTCAGGCCAGCGGCTGCATTGAGACATACCGGATGCGGGACACATTGACATGGTGTAAATAATATTTTTGTATACATTAACAACAATATTTAATCGAATATACCTATTACTTTTTTTAGTTCTCCATTCGTTTGATAGTTTCATAAAATAAAATTTAGAACAACACAAGCACTTAAACGTAACTTCCACTTCAATTAAAATAAAATTTAGTACAACACAAGCACTTAAACTCAACTTCCACTTCAATTAAAATAAAATTTAGTACAACACAAGCACTTAAACTTAACTTATCAATTAAAATAAAATTTAGTACAACACAAGCACTTAAACTTAACTTCTACTTAAATTAAAATAAAATTTAGTACAACAAACAAGAAAAATATTACTACAACACAAACACAAGCACAAACACAAACATAGCAGGCCAACATAATAAAAATACATGAAATATGAAAAATACACTAAACACATACATGCCAATGTTTAGCCCCGGTTGCTATTTATTCTCCGCTCCAACCACTTAAATCGTTCTTCCAGTTGTTCTTTTTCTTCTTCTACCTCTTTCAGTTTCGCCTTCACCTCCGCAAGTTTCAGTATATTTTTTTTACGTTCCTTTTGTGCTTCACAATTCCATTGTGTTTTCCATTTTTCTTCTCTCACCTCCTTCAGGTTCGCCCTCAAGTCTGCAATAATTCTATTGCTTCTTTTTCATATTCCTGTTGTCTTAAATACATCTTATGAAGAAACTGCAGTTGTTCTCTGTAACATTCTTGATAACATGGTTCATCAACCCATTCCTCAAAATCACAAATAGGTTTGCCGGGAACCTTGTAAAACTGGTTCATACAGTGTCAGTAGCGGCGTCCAACTTCACCGCCGTCCCAACAATTTTGTATCAAGCATGCTTTTCCATAGTTGCACTTTGGTGGACGAAGAGGTTGAGCCATTTGTGAAATATTTGCTTTTAGTAAAAAAAAACCTTACTTTTAATAAAATATTTGCTTTTAGTAAATTTTGAGCATACAAAATAACTATAATGAGCCCGTTATTTATAGGCGAGACAACACACACATAACATACTATCTAATGACGCTATACTTTGCGTGTTAAATATGATGAGTTGACAAGATAACTTTATGTCAGCTGGTCAGTTTTTTCAGTTCGACAAGACAACACACACATAACGTACTATCTAATGGCGCTATATTTTACGTGTTAAATATCATGATATTGGCAAGACAACTTTATGTCAGCTGGTTAGCTTTTTCAGTTCGACAAGACAACACACATAACGTACTATCTAATGGCGCTATACTTTGCGTGTTAAATATCATGATGTTGACAAGACAATTTTATGTTAGCTAGTCAGCTTTTTCAGTTCGACAAGACAACACACACATAACGTACTATCTAATGGCGCTATACTTTGCGTATTAAATATCATGATGTTGATAAGACAACTTTATGTCAGCTGATCAGCTTTTTCAGTTCGACAAGACAACACACACATAATAAATATACAGATAATTTTATCAAATTATTATTTAAATAGGTAAAATAGAAAAGTACAAATCATAGTTAACAAGCATAATTTTATTTCATAAATCTTGCAACATAGACATAACAACTAATTATTACAACATCAACTCATGGGTAGTTAGGTACACTAGAAGAACACCCACCACGAGCTTGATTAGTTTTGCCACCCAAACTGGCTGAAGGATATTTACGACGGTCGTGTCCTGTTTGCGAGCATATACCACATTTGCGCGCATAAACGGTATCACTAACATCCATTTGGTTCCGTATACGCGTTCTCTTCTGCACCTGTCTTTTACGCAAATAGGACTTGTTACACACCATTTTAAATGGTTCCGGAGGCCAATAATGCTCAGCACCCACTGGCTGTAACTGACCACTATATGTGTTTAGGTACTTGGAAACACTATATTGTTGATCAACATAGTTGGTCTCCACATAACCAACACGTTGAAAACACTTGATGGCATGTGAGCAAGACATGTGGTAGATGGACCATTTCCCACAGGAGCATAACCTTACTGATTCATTTAGGGTATGTACATTATTACCCCGATTATTATGGATAGCTGTGCGAACTTCAAAAACACCTCTTTCGTTATCATACTGCAAAAATGAATGCCAATATGCTCGCCTTTTGCATTTCTCAAATCTCTGCATCCGCACTGGCATAAATTCAACACCCCTCTCCATCAATTCTGTTGCAGCTGCAGATCGTTCAACAAACCTCTCCGCCATCTGCTTGAACGACATCCGCACCATGGCTGTGACGGGCAATCCTCTTGCTGACTTCAATAACCTGTTGAAGGACTCTAACACATTTGTAGTAAGAATTCCCCATTGTCTGCCACCATCCGCATGAAACGTCCACTTTTCAGGGTCATGTCGCATTAACCAACGATAGGCTGCCTCGTCTTCTTGCCTGATAGAATCCATATGCCTCCGGAATTTATGTTGTTGGTGGTCTGTTGCTGCCATCCACATCAAATCATGTAAATCCTTGTTTGGATGTGCCTTCTGGAAATTGGCCTTAAAGTTTCTCACACAGTAACAGTGGTATGCATAAGGTTCTTGCCATGCCGGCAAGTTCTCCACAGAACTTAATATACCACATTGCCGATCAGATATTAGACAAATACCTGAACGCTGTTTGACGACGTGCTCTTTCAGGTGGTTCAAAATCAGCGTCCACGTCTCTGTGCTTTTATTGGCACAAACAGCAAAAGCTAGAGGAAATATCTGTCCATTAGCATCTACTGCCACGACTATCAATAGCTTGATATCGTACTTTCCATAGACATGAGTTCTGTCTATGGATATTACGGGCCGGCAATATGAAAAACCATCAATTGCTGGCTTAAACGCCGAGAAAACATAATTGAATATGTATTATGGTGTTCCCGAACTCTGCTCAAGCTTTCATTCAACAACTGTCCCAGGGTTAAAGTGCTGCAGTGTGGCCAGGTACTTTGGCAGAGATGCAAATGACTTATCCCAATTACCGTACACAATTTCAAACGCTCGTTTGCGCCCGAGAAATGCCTTTCTTTTCGTAATGGTATGGCCATATTCCTGGTGGACTGATGTAATGCACTCTTTGATTGTATACCTTATGGACGCTTCGAGGTGCGGAATAAGTACAAGAGAAATCAAGTCAATATCCAAGTTGAAGTGATTCCCGTTGAATGTGTCCATTTCGCATGTGTGAGTGAGAATGTATTTACTCACTTTCCACATACCTGTCTTCTTCTTGGTCGCCCGCAACATCCAATTACATGTCCAAAACCACATGCGACAAACAACCTTGTATACCATTGGACTTGACTCCCATACCTGCATCTCACGACACTCTTTTACGTTGTGTATTTTGCAAGCCCTGCTTAAGCGCGCTTTATCAGGAAAAAGCATCCCCTTTGCAAGCGCCGTTGGTCTAGACTCATCCCACATTGCTGTTCGTATTTCATCAAAATCCCTTGTGAGAGCTTCCACATCTGGCACGGTTGGCAAGTTATCAATGTAAGGAATCTCCTTTGAATAAAATGGCACTTCAGACTCGTACACTCTTCGTCTAGGAGTGTCTCTCTTCAAATCAGGTCCTTCCTCCTCATCCTGCTCATCACCATCCTCACGAAAAAAGGGTTTTTCTCGTCTCCGGATTCATCGGCATTGTTATCGTAATCATTGTTCTGTTCCTCACTCTGTGCATCTGCCAGATCCCGATGTAATACGTCGTTTTCGGTCAATTGAGTGTGTACGGGTGGTTCAACTTGCTCGTTTTCACTGCACAACCAACAAAAATATATGCTACTGAATTAATAAATGCTTTCCATATGGCTATATCATTTCACTTACAAGTCGTAATGTGATGAAATTCCATGATGGACATTTTCAATTAGGTGATGACTACCGGGTGGGCCACTTGTAAAATTCATATTCGGCCGGTACCCCCTATTAAATATATGAGCGTTAATACAAATTCAATACGCCAAAAATATACATAATTAACACAAATAAAAATTGAAGTTTACCACTCGTCTTGTGAATTATGGAAAGCAGGGTATAAATTATTTTCTCACTGCTCATTCGCCGGCAGTGATAAGTTTAAATCAAGAAAAACTCTTTCATCCGGAACCTGTCCGGCAAAAACTGCTCCAGAATAACCACCCGATGACTGGGGGTTATCTCTACTACGCACAACCTCGTTTTTTTGAACGACTTCAACCTTCACGTACATCTCCAACATTGTGATTACAAGAAATTTCCGGCATTCGTCCGGAGTCCTCAGAAAATCACTCAAAGTTTCATCATCATCGATGTTAAACTCCGAATAAAAAGCAACCCCTTGCGGAGTGACGGAATACGGATATCTTCCAGTTACTTTAAGTATCACTGAACGTTTCTTCACACTCATTTTTTTTGCATAACAACGATATCAATTTATCGTACTCTATTGTAAGTGGCAATTTAACATGACACTAAGCAGGTAAATTGTAGCCCACTGGGTTATTCTCCATCACAACCTCACCCCCCTCCCCCAATATAATGAAACTCTTATTCTATGTTCTTCAGACATAATGAAAAAATGTTGGAGAATTTAACAACAATAAACGTTTCAACAAGAGTTAAATTTGTTTTGAATGAATTTCTATACAATCCTAACCTCTTTATATAGGAAATGGCTAGCCGGAATTTTATATATATCACCCAAAAAGTTGGCATTATATGCTTTTGAATTATTGAAATCAAGAAGTGTTGGTGGGGCCAGGAAAAAGGAGTATAGCGCCAAAATACCAGGCGCTATATATAAAACTTATGTATAGCGCCAGGTATTGTGGCGCTATACCTGGGCGTGTCAGCTTTTTCAGTATAGCGCCACAATACTTGGCGCTATACAGTAACGACACAGTTAACGTTACTGTATAGCGCCAAGTATTGTGGCGCTATACATAAAAATATCACTTTCCTTTTCCCATTTATTTATGTATTTTGAGTCTAAAAGAACCACAATTGGGTACCAGACTCGTGCAGCTCATACTTCCACTTGCTTTCACTTTCAAATCGTCTGATGTTTTTCGTTTGCTTTGCGACCTCTAAAAGTGATGACTCGATCCATAGGCTAATCGTTATTCCACGACTACAAATAAAGCCGCAGTTGTTGACCTAAACCAATTCCGACAACCACTACGTGGACTTCAGTACTCTTGCCACGTAGACGCCCTATACCACGTGGAATATACTAATAAATCATGAGTACATGCTTATAGCTCAATTAAGGTTAAACACGTTTCTATTTCAATTTATCGTCTTAATTAATCGTTATAAACTTATAGTTAAATACACATTCGCATATTATATTTTAAGTATTTGATTTACTCAATACCAAACACGAGAATCAAGAATTTTATCTACATATTAAAAAGTGTTATAAAATAAAGACTATAAAGTAAAGACAAGTATAGAGAGAAACTGATATATTATTCGAATTCAAACTGATGTACATAATGAACTGAAATCTCTTCTATTTATAGAAGAAAGGAAGCTGCTGTGTAAGCTGCTATGCAAGCTGCTGTGTAAGCAGCTACTACAAACTGCTGTGTAAGCTGCTATTACAAGTTGCTGTGTAAGCTGCTACGCAAGCTGATGTGTAAGCTGCTACTGCAAGTTGCTGTGTAAGCTGCTACAGCAAGCTGCTGTGTAAGCTGCTACTATACCAGATATGGATAATCTTCTACTGAGAGCAATGTTTATCCATAACGGAGTACTGAATAGATAAGCTTATTATACCCGGTATGGATAATCTTCTACCGAGGGTAATGTTTATCCATAACCGGGTACCGAAGTGATAAGCTTCTTCAGGAAGCTTATTTCCAATAGAGTACTAAATGGATAAACATATTTACGGTGAAGTCCCATATGGATAAGCTTCTTCAGGAAGATTATTTACAACGGAGTACTAAATAAACATCCATAATATAATATATTTATAACACTCCCCCTTGGATGTTCATTAAAAGATAATGTGTCTCATTAAAACCTCACTAAGAAAAATCACGTGGGAAAAAATTCTAGTGAAGGAAAAAGAGTACACATATTTAGTAATACGCATTGCTAGGTGCCTCATTAAAAACCTTATAAGGAAAACCCCATAGGAAAAAACCTTAGTAAGGGAAAAAGAGTGCATCGCGTATTTTACTCCCCGTGATGAAAACCTTGTTTCAAATATTTGAGTCTCCGCATTCCAATCTTGTATACCATCTTCTCAAAAGTTGAAGTTGGCAAAGATTTAGTGAATAAATCTGCTGGATTATCACTTGAACGGATTTGTTGCACATCAATGTCACCATTTTTTTGAAGATCGTGTGTGTAGAATAATTTTGGTGAAATGTGCTTCGTTCTATCTCCTTTTATAAATCCTCTCTTCAATTGGGCTATGCATGCAGAATTGTCTTCGTATAAAATTGTGGGTCTTTTCTCACATTCCAAACCACATTTTTCTCGAATAAAATGAATTATTGATCTCAACCATACGCATTCCCTACTTGCTTCATGAATAGCTATTATCTCAGCGTGATTTGAAGAAGTAGCAACAATAGATTGCTTTGTGGAGCGCCATGATATGATAGTACCTCCATATGTAAATACGTAGCCGGTTTGAGATCGAGCTTTATGGGGATCAAATAAATAACCTGCATCTGCATAACCAACAAGGTCTGCACTATCTTTGTTAGCATAAAACAAACCCATATCAAGAATTCCCTTTAAATATCGCAATATATGCTTAATCTCGTTCCAATGTCTCCGTGTAGGAGATGAACTATATCTTGCTAGTAAATTAACAGAAAATGCTATGTCAGGCCTTGTAGCATTAGCAAGATACATTAGTTCACCAATTGCACTGAGATAGGGTACTTCGGGACCAAGGAGTTCCTCGTCCTCTTCTGGAGGTCGGAACAAATTCTTATTCACTTCAAGTGATCGAACAACCATTGGTGTACTCAATGGGTGCGCTTTGTCCATGTAAAAGCGTTTTAAGACCCTTTCTGTATAGGCAGATTGATGGATAAAGATCCCGTCTGCTAAATGTTCAATTTGCAGACCAAGACAAAGTTTTGTCTTTCCAAGATCTTTCATCTCAAATTCTTTCTTAAGATATTCAATTGCCTTTTGGAGCTCTTCTAGAGTTCCAACAAGATTTATGTCATCAACATAAACAACAAGTATAACAAATTCTGATGCCATTTTCTTTATAAAAATACATGGACAAATAACATCATTTATGTAACCTTCTTTCAGGAAATATTCACTAATGCGATTATACCACTTGCGCCCAAATTGCTTTAAACCGTACAAAGATCTTTGTAATCTGATTGAATACATTTCCTGAGATTTTGCTTCAGGCATTTTAAATCCTTCATGGATTTTCATATAAATTTCATTATCAAGTGAACCGTACAGATAAGCTGTAACTACATCCATTAGATGTATTTCAAGCTTTTCATGTAGTGCTAAACTGATGAGATATCGAAATGTTATGGCATCCATAACAGGTGAATATGTTTCATCAAAATCGATTCCAGGTCGTTGTGAGAACCCTTGTGCAACAAGGCGAGCTTTGTATCTTTCAACTTCATTTTTATCATTCATTTTTCGCACAAAAACCCATTTATGACCAACTGGTTTTATACCAGCAGGTGTTTGGACTACTGGTCCAAAGACCTCTCTTTTAGCAAGTGACTTCAATTCCGATTGAATTGCCTCTTGCCATTTTGGCCAATCAGATCTTTGTCGACATTCTTCGACAGATCGAGGTTCAAGATCCTCACTATCTTGCATAATATTAAGTGCAACATTATATGCAAAAATATTATCTACCACTATTTCAGATCGATTTAAATTAATCCCATCACTGATCGAACTTATTAAAAGTTCCTCTCTCACATGAGCTTCGGGTTCATTAATTTCTTCAGGAATCTCAGAACTAATCATATTTTGGGTCTCTTTAGGAGATCCCTTCATAGTATCGTTTTGATCATTTGTCGATTTTCTTTTTCGAGGATTTCGATTCTTAGAACCCAAAGGCCTACCACGCTTCAGGCGTGCTTTAGGTTCACTATCTCTCATGCTAGTAGATGGTCCTACTGGGACATCAATTCGGATAGGCACATTCTCTGCTGGGATATGTGACTTAGTTATCCTTTTCAAATCAGTAAATGCGTCTGACATTTGATTTGCTATATTCTGTAAATGGATGATCTTCTGGACCTCCTGATTACATATAGGGGTACGGGGATCAAAGTGAGATAATGATGAAAATTTCCACACAATTTCTCTTTTGATTTCCTTTTTCTCTCCCCCTAATTGTGGAAAATTTGTTTCATCAAACCGACAATCTGCAAATCGAGCAGTAAATAAATCTCATATTAATGGTTCAAGATAGCGAATAATAGAGGGTGATTCAAACCCAACATATATTCCTATCCTTCTTTGTGGTCCCATCTTACTACATTGTGGTGGTGCTACTGGCACATATACAACACATCCCAAAATTCGTAGATGGGAAATGTTTGGTTCATGACCAAAAACTAATTGTGACGGAGAATATTCATTATAATGTGTCGGTCTGAGACGGATAAGTGATGCTGCATGCAAGATAGCATGGCCCCAAGCAGTAGTGGGCAATTTTGTTTTCATAAGTAGTGGTCTTGCTATCAATTGCAGGCGTTTAATAAATGACTCTGCAAGGCCATTTTGAGTATGAACATAAGCTACAGGATGTTCAACTTTTATCCCAACGGATAGACAATAATCATCAAAAGCTTGAGATGAGAATTCTCCAGCATTATGAAGGCGAATAGCCTTTATAGGATAATCTAGGAATTGTGCCCTTAATCGAATTATTTGGGCTAATAGCTTTGCAAACGCCAGGTTGCGAGATGATAGTAGGCACACATGAGACCATCTTGAAGATGCATCTATTAGGACCATAAAATATCTAAACAACCCACTTGGTGGGTGAATAGGTCCACATATATCCCCATGTATATGCTCTAAAAAGGCAGGGGATTCAATACCAACCTTCATTGGTGATGGTCTAGTGATCATTTTTCCTTGATAACAAGCATCACAAGAAAATTCGTCATTTGTAAGAATCTTCAAGTTCTTTAATGGATGCCCACTCGAATTTTCAGTAATTCGTCTCATCATTATTGATCCGGGATGGCCCAAACGGCCATGCCAAAGCACAAAAGTATTTGAATCCGTAAACTTCTAGTTTACGATAGAGTGTGCTTCAATTGTACTAATTTTTGAATAGTATAAGCCAGAAGATAAAGTTGGTAACTTTTCTACAATGCATTTCTGGCCAGAAATATTCTTTGTAATACAAAGATATTCCCTGTTCATTTCATCTATTGTCTCAACATGATACCCATTTCGGCGGATATCTATAAAACTCAACAAGTTTCTTCGGGACTTGGAGGAGAACAATGCATTGTCTATAATAAGTTTTGTTCCCTTAGACATAAATATTATGGCTCTTCCGGAGCCTTCAATCAAACTTATATTACCAGAAATTGTTGAAACATTTGCTTTTTCCTTATGCAAATAAGAAAAGTATTTCTGATCGTTGAATATGGCATGAGTTGTTCCACTATCAATAACACAAATATCTTCATGATTTGTCTTTGATCCAAACATAATTTGAGGGTTATCCATATTCTTCAAAATAACATAAATAAAATATATTATAGTAAACATCATTATCAAAGCATAACTTTTATTTATGTACAACAATTACATAACCATACTATCTATTACAAACAACAAAAATTAAAATATTTACATTTCTACAGATTCACTACCGATTACATGACTTGTTTCTCCTTCTGGGAGTGCAAAGTAATCAACTACATCCAAATGCATGAAGTCTAAATTATCTTCAGAAATAAAATTTGCTTCAACATTTTTCTCTGTCTTCTTCAGGGAGGCTTGATAAAGCTCAACCAGGTGCTTTGGCGTACGACAGGTACGTGACCAGTGCCCTTTTCCTCCACATCTATAACATGCATTTTCTGCATTTGGCGCTTGCACCGCTTCATGTTTTTGTTCCTTCCTTTTCCACTGCTGGTGGTGAGGAGGCTTCTTTGGTGCATTATTATTACCATGATTGGGGTTTCTTCCCCGACCACGACCATGACCACGACTGGGGCCACGACCTCTTCCACATTTAGCTTGGTGGAAGTTCGTCTCATTCACTTCAGGGAATGGACAAGAACCAATAGGTCGACTTTCATGATTTTTCATTAATAGCCCATTATGCTGCTCTGCTATAAGAAGATGTGAGATAAGTTCAGAATACTTTCTAAATCCCATCTCTCGATATTGCTGCTGCAGGAGCATATTCAAGGCATGAAAAATGGTGAAAGTTTTCTCCAACATATCATGATCTATAATATTATCACCACATAATTTCAATTGGGAAATAATTCTGAACATAGCAGAATTATACTCACTGATAGATTTAAATCTTGTAGCCTTAGATGATTCCAATCATAACGTGCCGGTAGAAGAATGACCATCTTCAGGTGGTCATATCTATATTTCAAATTATTCCACAGAATGACTGGATCTTTAATAGTGAGATATTCCATTTTCAGGCCCTCATCAAGGTGATGGCGTAGGAATATCATTGCTTTGGCACGGTCTTGGTTTGATGCCTGATTTTTATCCTTGATGGTGTCTGCCAGACCCATCGCATCAAGATGAATTTCAGCATCAAGCACCCAAAACATGTAGCTTTTGCCTGATATATCCAAGGCTACAAATTCAAGTTTAGAAAGATTTGACATTATTTAGGAAAAGAAAGTTCTTACATCTAATACTTTCAAAGTATTTGCTCGAGATGTCAGAGTTTCGTGTTGATAACGTGTTATAAAATAAAGACTATAAAGTAAAGACAAGTATAGAGAGAAACTGATATATTATTCGAATTCAAACTGATGTACATAATGAACTGAAATCTCTTCTATTTATAGAAGAAAGGAAGCTGCTGTGTAAGCTGCTACGCAAGCTGCTACTACAAGTTGTTGTGTAAGCTGCTACTACAAGCTGCTGTGTAAGATGCTACTACAAGCTGCTGTGTAAGCTGCTACTACAAGTTGTTGTGTAAGCTGCTACGCAAGCTGCTACTGCAAGTTGCTGTGTAAGCTGCTACTGCAAGCTGCTGTATAAGCTGCTACTATACCAGATATGGATAATCTTCTACTGAGAGCAATGTTTATCCATAACGGAGTACTGAATGGATAAGCTTATTATACCCGGTATGGATAATCTTCTACTGAGGGTAATTTTTAATCCATAACCGGGTATCGAAGTGATAAGCTTCTTCAGGAAGCTTATTTCCAATAGAGTACTAAATGGATAAACATATTTACGGTGGAGTCCCATATGGATAAGCTTCTTCAGGAAGATTATTTACAACGGAGTACTAAATGAACATCCATAATATAATATATTTATAACCAAAAGAATACTTCTGTTATAGAAACTTTATATATAGACTACAGTAAATAATAATGCTACTGATGGATTATTATATGCAGCGGCAGCAATCCTAGTATCAAAATTATATGTAATATAGACAACTAGTATAAACGAAATTTCACGGGTTACCACTTGAAGCATGAACAAAGCTCTTTTATCACATGAGCCTCCAACTCCACAGCAACTCAATGAATTCTCTACCACCCGTACGTTCACGATCTCCGAACATTTCACGATCTTCTACTGTATTACCCAAATAATATCCGAAAATAGTAATTTCGTATGGACGAAATTTCTAGGAAAGTAGGCTGAAAATTTCGGCCACCATATCTTCTCCCTCTAGGTGGAAAACCTTATGTATTTATAACACAAGTTTTAAGGGTTAAAACCCTTTTCCAAAACCTGTTGGGTTTTCTTTTCCGCCGCAAAAAGGATTCCTTTATTTCCTATTATCCAGGCACGGTAGGGACCACAGAATTTAATTAACAAAACTCCAATTATGGAATTAATTTCTAATTTTCGAAATTAATATCTACCATAATATAATTAATTACGAATTATTTCACTAAAAATTCATAATTGCATTTCTTATTCAATTTCGAAATTCATCCATTAAATCTTATTTAACTTCCCATGTTAAGATTCAGATACTAATCAATTAAATTAAATTACTGACGATTTTAATTTATTGATTATTTCCTTTAGCCTTTCGCTTAACTTATTTCATGTGTCGGATACAAAATTCACCGGCCGGATTTACACATGAAAACTTATAAGCTTTCATAAATGTATATCATCAATATTTAAACCTAGACATGGATTCCATCAACTAACTATTACTTCGCCAATGTACATTATTATTCTTCAATTTACCAGGCATATTGACCTACGAAAGAATCTCGCCTTTTAATAAATCAAAATAATAATAATGTACACAACTAATAATAGTTATATCAAGATTAAGAGTATAAGTACATTTAATGGCTAGAGAGTTTATATTATTAAGCCAGTATAAAAGACTTATCTCTACTTGGTCCGTTCAATACATACAAAATGTACTAGCACAAGAAGTTGGAATTAAACCATTCCCATAATCAAGATATATTATATTTAATCTTGTGCTATAATCATTCCTGATGGTTTGTCCAATTCCATCATTAGATTGTGAACTCAAACTTTATACTTATAAGAACCGATGATTTAATCTTCCGTGTATAAGCTAAATTCTATACACTAAATCATCTACTATATAAGCAAACGATACAGATTAATATATGATCTATTTAAAACTTTATTAAAACTGAATAAACAATTGTTTCATAATAAATACTAATTTAAAATTAACCCATGGTTAATAGTATATATCACAACAATCTCCCACTTAGACTTTTATCCATGATAATTATTAGAATATACTATATCTGTCACGACCCAAAATACCAGTCGTGATGGCGCCTATCACATTACTAGGCAAGCCAACCCAAACATTTAATCACAACCCTTTTTCCTTATAATAAGCCATTTTCTAACACAGGTTTTAAATACAAAATTTCCATTATAAGCGTTTAAAGCAACAAAATATATGCGAAAGTCAAATAAACATGAAACTACACAGCCCCAAATATCTGGTGTCACGAGTTTAGAACCTCTAATACATAGCTGACTGTCTAAAACATCATAAGTCTAGAAAATGCGGAAAAGAAGAAGATAGGAGGGAGAAAACAGGGCTGCGGACGCCATGCAGCTACCTTGCAATCTCCGGCAAACTCTGGATCAGCTGAGGACCCTCACTCTGTCGCTCAGGCACTTGAATCTGCACAAGTAAGTAACTAGAGTAAATAAGGTCTGAAAGCAGTGACGAGCAGTTAAAAATCATATAAGTGAATACACAACAGGATAACAAATCAAATTCCACAGTTTAAAACCAGTTCCATCATAAATCATAAATTTCAGTTTAAATACTTGAAATCATATACTCAGCAATGTTTCAACAGAGGCTTATTTTAAAAGAAGAGTCAAATCGGTAAAATATCATAATTGGGTCCCTCGGGCAAAGCATCACTCAAAATATAGCCTCTCGGGCAACCTCTCAGTCACTCGTGACTCAACTCTCATCACTCCGTACTCCCTCTCAGCACTCAGGCTCATTAATATCTCATAATAATAGAAATCATAGTAACCGCTGTGGCGTGCAGCCCGATCCATTGTTTATAGTCGACTACGCTCACTAGGGGTGTACAGACTCCGGAGGGGCTCCTACATCCCAAACGTCATATCGCTGCGGCGCACAGCCCGATCCAATATATATATCGCTGCAACGTGCAACCCGATCCATATAAATATCGTTGCGGCGTGCAGCCCGATCCATAACTCATACATATATAAATATCCTCACCATTAGGTTCTCAACCTCTCTTAGTCATTAACCTCACAGCCTCTCAGACACAACAGTAGAAATTAGGGAACTCAGTCCAAACTGTCCTCACATTTAGAAGTAGAGTGATAAAACCAGTTTTAAGCATTTAAGCAGGTAAAACATGACTGAGGATATGCTTTCAACAAGTAGAGTGAGGAAAAATAGTAAAAATGCATCTAAGGGTCTCAACAGGTCAGCACAAGGCCCCAAACATGGCATACAACCCATAATATAGTATAAATGACTAAAGTACGGAATATCATAAGGTTCCAAATCAAATACGCGGTTTAACAGTCGCTACGGGATGGACCAAGTCATAATCTCTATCGATGCACGCCCATACGCTCGTCACCTAGCATGTGCGTCATCGCATTTATCAACATAAGTCAAATACCGGGGTTTTGTACCCTCAGTTCCAGATTTAAAATGGTTACTTACCTCAAACCGGTGAAAATACTACTCCGCGACACCTTTGTCCCTCGAATTGGCCTCGACTCGCGTCGAATCCAAAATCATAATCACGACGTCAAAATATGCTAAGGGAACGAAGCCCAAGCGAAAACAATCAAATAATACCAAAAATTCCAAAATTGGCCAAACCCGACCCCTGGGCCCATGTCTCGAAACTCGATAAAAATTACATCAACGGAATCCTTATCCTCCCACGAGTCCATACATACCAAGAACACTGAAATCGGAGTCCAAATGACCCCTTAAATTCTCATTTTAAAGTCTCTTAATCTCAAGACCTAATTCCTAAATTTTAGGCTTAGATTCCATGATTTATTAGGTAGATTTCACATTAAAATCGAGTTTTAAGTCCGAAATTCTTACCTCCAAGTGATTCCCCTTCAATCACTCTTCAATCCCCTTTAAAAAGCTCCAAAAACGACCAACAATGGAAGAAATAAACCCCAAATTTGCCGACAAGACGACTATTTAAACCTTCTGCCCACGCCTGAAATCCTTCTTTGCGTACGCGGTCAAAGACTCGCGTTTGCGAAGCACAAATATACCTTGACCATAATTCCTCTTTCGCGATCACGACCACTCCATCGCGAATGCAATGCTCTACTCAGACAGACCTTCGCGATTACGTTTTCCCTATCGCGAACGCAATGAATTAAATTCCCCTGAAGCTCAGCTACCTATTTCTTCTCCGCGAATGCGACAACACCCCGCGAACGCGATGCACAAATTCCCAGGCCTTCATGAATGCGGAGCCTTCCTCGCAAACGCGTAGGCTTAAATTCCAGCTTCCTTAACTGACCCTTCGCGAATGAGAGGGTTCACTCGCGAACGCGAAGAACAAAATACTTGAAATAGCTGAAACCAAAATCTGCAACTTTTTTTTAACTTAAAATGATCCGTTCAACCCTCCGAAACTCACTCGAGACCTCCGGGACCTCAACCAAAGGCACCAACATATCCCAAAACCTTATTCAAACCTGTACCAATCTTCAAAATACCTCAAACAATATCAAATCAACCAAAACACATCGGATTCAAGCCTAAGTTTCCAAAATCTTCCGAATTCCGCTTTTGATCAAAAACCCAACCAAACCACGTCCGAATGACCTGAAATTTTGCACACATATCCCAAATAACACAAAGGAACTATTGTAACTTTTAGAATTCCATTCTAAACCCTATATCAAAATCTCACCTATCAACCAGAAATCGCCAAAAATTCACTTTCGCCAATTCAAGCCTAAATCTACTCCGGACCTCCAAAACTCATTCCGATCATGTTCCTAAGTCCCAAATCACCTCCCGAAGCTATCTGAACCATTAGAACTCACATCTGAGCCCTCTAATACATAAGTCAACATCCAGTTGGCTTTTACAACTTAACTTTCCTCAAAAGAGACTAAGTGTCTCAAACCTTACCAATTCCTTTCTGAACCCTAACCAATCAACCCGATCACATATAGAGCCATTATACAAAGCAATAAGTAGCAGGAATGGGGAAAATAGAGCGGTAACTCATGAGACGACTGGCCGGGTCGTCACATCCTGCCCAACTTAAACAAACTTTCGTCCTCGAACAAGTCAAGAAACATACCTGAAGCCTCAAACACGTGAGGATATCTGCTCCGCATCTCCCGCTCGGTCTCCCAGGTAGCCTCCTCTACAGGCCGACCTCTCTATTGCACTTTCACTGAAGCTATATCCTTTGACCTCAACTTTCAAACCTGATGACCCAAAATAGCTACTGGCTCCACATCATAAGTCAAATCATCATCCTACTGAACCGTGCTGAGATCCAGAACATGAAACGGATTCCCAATATACTTCCGGAGCATAGAAACATGAAATACCGGATGCACACTCGACAATCTGGGTGGCAAAGCAAGCTTATAAGCCACCTCCCCAATCCTCCGAAGCACCTCAAAAGGCCCAATGAACTGCGGACTCAATTTCCCTTTCTTCCCAAATCTCATAACACCCTTCATGGGAAAAACCTTCAACAAAACCTTTTCACCAACCATGTAGGACACATCTCGAACCTTCCTGTCAGCATAACTCTTCTGTCTCGACTACGTTGTACGAAGCCTCTCCTGAATCACCTTCACCTTTTCTAAAGCATCCTGTACCAGGTATGTTCCCAATAGCCTAGCCTCACCGGGCTCGAACCAACCAACTGGAGATCTACAGCGCCTCCCATACAAAGTCTCATACGGAGCCATCTGAATACTCAACTGGTAGATGTTGTTATAAGCAAACTCTGCAAGCGGTAGAAACTGATCCCAAGACCCTCCGAAGTCAATGACACAAGCAAGTAACATGTCCTCCAAAAACTGAATGGTGCGCACGGACTGCCTGTCCATCTGAGGGTGAAAAGATGTGCTCAACTCAACCTGAGTACCCAACTCTCTCAACCTGAGTACCCAACTCTAGCTGCACAGACCTCCAAAACTGCAAAGTAAACTGAGTGCCCCTATTTGAGATGATGGAAACTGGCACACCATGCAAATGAACAATCTCCCGGATATAGATCTCTGCCAACCGCTCTGAAGAATAGGTAGTACACACAGGAATGAAGTGCGCGGACTTGGTCAGCCGATCCACTATCATCCAAATAGCATCAAACTTCCTCAAAGTCCGTGGAAGTCCAACTACAAAGTCCATAGTGATCCTCTCCCACTTCCACTCGGGAATATCCATTTGCTGAAGCAAGCCACCCGGTCTCTGATGCTCATATTTCACCTGCTGACAATTGAGACACCGACAATATCTTTCTTCATTATTCTCCACCAATAATGCTGCCTCAAACCTGATACATCTTCGTGGCACCCGGATGAGTGGAATACCGCGAGCTATGGGCCTCCTCCAGAATCAACTCTCGAAGCCCATCTACATTGGTCACACAAATCCGGCCCTGCATCCTCAACACCCCATCGTCACAATTGGTCACATCTTTGGCATCATCATGCTGAACTCTGTCCTTAAGGACAAGCAAATGCGTATCATCATACTGGCGCTCTCTGATGCGATCATATAAGGAAGACCGAGAAACCACGCAAGCTAATACCCGACTGGGCTCCGAAATATCTAACCTCACGAACCGATTGGTCAAGGCCTGAACATCAACTGCAAGAGGTCTTTCCCCAGCTGGAATATATGCCAAACTCCTCATACTCACTGCCTTTCGGCTCAAAGCATCGGCCACTACATTGGCCTTCCCCGGATGGTACAATATAGTGATATCATAATCCTTAAGCAACTCCAACAACCTCCGCTACCTCAAATTGAGATCCTTATGCTTGAACAAGTGCTGGAGGCTACGATGATCAGTAAACACCTCACAAGACACACCATACAAGTAATGCCTCCAAATCTTCAACGCGTGAACTATGACAGCCAACTCCAAATCATGAACGGGTAGTTCTTCTCATGGGGCTTCAACTAACGAGAAGCATAAGCAATAACTCTACCCTCCTACATCAATACACAACCAATACCAACCCTCAAAGTATCACAATACAGGGTATATGAACCTGAAGCTAATTGCAAAACTAACACTGGAGCTGTGGTCAAAACTGTCTTGAGCTTCTGAAAGCTCTCCTCACACTCGTCCGACCATACAAATGAAGTACCCTTCTGAGTCAACTTGGTCAAGGGCGATGCGATATATGAGAATCCCTGAATAAACCGGCAATAATAGCCTGCCAAACCAAGAAAGCTGCGAATCTCTATGGCTGAGGACGGTCTGGGCCAACTCTGAACTGCCTCTATCTTCTTCGGATCAACCTGAATACCCTCGCTGGACACCATATATCCCAAGAAAGCCACTGAACTGAGCCAAAACTCACACTTGGAGAATTTTGCATAAAGTTTCTCCTCCCCCAGTCTCTGCAACACAACTCTCAAATGCTCCGCGTGCTCCTCCTGACTACGCGAATATACCAAAATATCATCTTTGAAGACTATGACAAATGAAACGAGATAAGGCCGGAACACGCGGTTCATCAAATGCATGAACGTTGTTGGGGCATTGGTCAGCCCAAAAGACATCACCAAGAACTCATAATGACCATATCGGGTCCTGAAAGCTGTCTTAAGAATATCCGCGTTCCTGATCTTTAACTGGTGATAACCTGAACAGAGATCAATCTTGGAGAACACTCTCGCTCCCTAAAGCTGGTCGAATAAATCATCAATGCGAGGCAAAGGATGCTTGTTCTTAATTGTTACCTTGTTCAATTGCCTATAATCAATGCACATACTCATAGTGCCATCCTTCTTCTTCACAAATAGAACCGACGCACCCCAAGGTGAAACACTAGGCCGAATGAACCCTTTATCAAGGAGTTGCTGAAGCTACTCCTTTAACTCTTTCAACTCCGCTGGTGTCATACGATACGACAGAATAGAAATGGGCTGGGCTCCTAGCACCAGGTCAATACCACAATCAATATCCCTGTCCGGTGGCATGACCAGCAGGTCTGCAGGAAACACATCGGGAAAATCCCTCACAACTGGGACAAAATCAATACTGGGAGTCTCTGTATCGATATCCCTCACAAAGGCTAGATATGAAAGACAACCCTTCCCAACCATATGATGGACATTCAAGAATGAGATCACTCTACTGGGAACATAATCAGTCAAACCTCGCCACTCAATCCGTGGCACACCGGTGTAGCCAATGTGACTGTCTTGGCATGCCAGTCCAGAATAGCACGACACGGAGATAGCCAATCCATGCCCAAAATGACATCAAAATCCACCATACACAATAATAAAAGATCCACTCGGGTCTCCAGACCCCCAATAGTCACCACACACGACTGGTACACATGGTCTACAACAACAGTATCGCCCACTGGTATAGATACATGAATAAGTAAAACAAGAGACTCATGGGGAGTATCTAGATAACGGGAAAAGTATGCTGACACATAAGAAAAGATGGAATCGGGATCAAATAATACAGAGGCATCTCTGTGGTAGACCGAAACAATACCTAAAATCACGGCATCTGAAGCAACAATATCTGGTCTACCTGGGAGAGCATAGAAACGAGCCTGACCACCACCTGATCGACCTACCCCTCTAGGGCGACCCTTAGATGACTGACCTCCAATCCTAGCTGGCTGGGCGGGTGGTGAAGTAACTGGAGGAGAAGTCGAGGGCTGACCCCTCTGCTGAGACGGACCATTATGAAGACGAGGACACTGCCTCCTCATATGCCCAAACTCTCCACACTCATAACAACTCCCCGGTGTTGGAGATGGCGACTGAAGGGAACCCCTGGCACCGAAATGACCAGTAGAAGGACCTGAAATGGAAGAACCCTGCACTGATGGAGCACGGGACGAACTCTAGGCCAAAAGGGCACTGAGTAATGAGTGGCCCTGATGAGAACTGTGAGAACCATGACCCGATGATACCCCACGATAACCTGGGCGAGCTGAATGAGCCTGTCTGAATGGGCGGCCTCTACCCTACTGGAACTAACCCCTCGAAGGAGCACCACTAAAGCTACCAGATCCCCGAGGCCTCTTGGCCTCCTTCTCCTCTCGCACTTGGCGGCGAACCGACTCAATCTCACGGGCGATGTCAACAACCTCCTCGAAAGTAGCACCTGTCACCCTCTCCCTAGTCATGAGAATCTGAAGCTGATATGTGAGGCCATCAACAAACCTCCTGATCCTCTCTCTATCTGTGGGAACCAACCAAACTGCATGACGGGCTAACTCGGGGAACCGCATCTCATACTGCGTCACAGTCATCTCTCCCTGACGCAACTGCTCAAACTGCCTACGCAACTCCTCTCGACGAGACTGTGGCACATACTTCTCCAGAAAGAGAACAGAGAACCGCTACCAGGTAAGGGGCGCTGCACCAACAGGCCTACGCCTCCCACCAAGTGAAGGCAGCCCCAGAAAACTGAAAGGTAGTGAATGCTACACCATTGGCCCCGGGACCTCAACCAAAGGCACAAACATATCCCAAAACTTTATTCAAACTTGTACTAATCTTCAAAACACCTCAAACAACATCAAATCAACCAAAACACATCGGATTCAAGCCTAAGTTTCCAAAATCTTTCGAATTCCGCTTTTGATCAAAAACCCAACCAAACCACGCCCGAATGACCTGAAATTTTGCACACACATCCCAAATGACACAACGAAACTACTGTAACTTTCGGAATTCCATTCCGACCCCTATATCAAAATCTCACCTACCAACTGGAAATCGCCAAAAATTCACTTTCGCCAATTCAAGCCTAAATCTACTCCGGACCTCCAAAACTCATTCCGATCATGCTCCTAAGTCCCAAATCACCTCCCGAAGCTATCCGAACCATCAGAACTCACATCCGAGCCCTCTAACATATAAGTCAACATTCGATTAACTTTTCCAACTTAACTTTCCTCAAAAGAGACTAAGTGTCCCAAACCTTACCAATTCCTTTCTGAACCCTAACCAATCAACCCGATCACATATAGAACCATTATACAAAACAATAAAAAGCAAAAATAGAGAAAACGGAGCGATAACTCATGAGACAATTGATCGGGTCATCATAATATCCAAATGCTTGATTAATAATATATGCCCCAACAGCTACAGTGTGAATAACCATTAACTTTCATACTCTCTCTGTACCTTTGCATGTGAAAATCACAAAGAGTGACAACTAAAAATATGCCCATACTGTAATGAGACAAATTAAAGGACTGGAAAATTGTTCATTTCGTAATTAATAAGAAAGTGATCATTGAATGAAAAGAAAACTATACACTATTTAATTATGGGAAAATTTCACATAAGAAAAATTAGGCTCCCTGCTTTTCAATTTTATGCCCCATATTTTAATTACAACCAACTAACCCAAAAATAATAGGCTAAGATTCAACATTTAACTCCAATAGATTCTCAAAATTACTATTTAATTTTTAAAAACGATTGCTCAAGCTTTTAAGTTATCGAATCAGTAACTATGACTCAAATATTAGTTGAACAAATCAAATTCATTTGGGTGGTGAAAATTAGATTTTTAACAAGCTTAAATATATGGGTTTAAATTTTAAATTTGATTTTGTGAGAAATTTGGAGTGGGTGTTATTTAGACTTGTTAGAAATAGTATAAGGAGATTGTATATAAAATTTGAAGTCATTTAATGGAGATTTGGACTGGTTTTGAACAAGAATTGCAACTAATATTCGTGGAAGAAGTTCGTTTACAAACGTTTGTATAAATGTGTATAAAAGCGTATAATAGTGTATAAGATATGTTTATACACTCATATACACTATTATACAAGATTATACATAATTATACAAAAAACTGACTTCGTCTTCTTTCTTGCGTTTTTTCTGAAATTTAACTCAAATCTTGCTCAAATCTACTCCAAATCACTTTAAATTTAAATTTTGAACTCTTTTTGACATTTTCAATCAATTGAAACAACACTCAATCCAAACAACTAACAAACTCAAACAATTCTATTTTCGAAAGCAAAACTTTGAATGACATTCAATGGTGGACTTCTACTCTTTAATTTTTTTATATTGCAACCAGGTGACATAAGGGGAGAAGCAGTAATGGCGAACGACCCCTAGCATATGTAAAATATGTGAGAAGAAGAGAGAGTGAAAGCAATAGTTGTGAGAACACAAATTTAACTCCATAACTTTTAGAAGCAATGGTTGTAAGAACACAGATTTTGAATTTACAAGAGCTAGTGTTTTTCAACTATGTACAATATAGGTTAGGTCGGGTAAAACTTAAAAACATAGATTATTTTTTGTTATAGTATGAAGTCATGCGTATTTTCTTGTAATTCTTTCTTTAATTATCCCCTAATTATCAAGTACAAAAAGTACCAAAAGCACCAACGTCATGACTTCATAACTCATATTGGGCGGTTTGGCTTCATGCATTATTATCATATTTTTCATCCCAATATAACAACAGACCAAATTTATATCATGGAATATCTTGTTATCTTTTGGTGGGCTCCTCTTCCTGTTATAATTTTCTGTTCTAAATTTTTCTTTTTATATTTTCTTCCATGAGCTTCCCAGCAATATTTGTATTTGGAACTATTTGTTTGTCATACCACGAATGACAATCGGATTTTATCGGGGTTTTTTTTTTTTCGAGTGGGTGGGGTTGTGTGTGTGGGGGGGGGGGGGGGATTTTATAGGAGTTAATTTTATCTTCTGCTAAATTATAAGCTATATAATCATAAAGCAATATGGAGTTTATTAGAAAAGTAATTAATTAACGTCCCACTGAAATAGAATATAGAAAATGCAATGTTATGTTTTTTCGATCAAAAATTTGGCAACTTACACTAAATCAAGCATCTATTTTATTTTTTGATTGTTTTACCTAATTTAATTGGCATTTCAAACTACATTTTATTATCCATAAGCAGTCCTTCACCATAAATGTGAAAAATCAACTTCTGAAGTACTAATACTTATGCGTTCTTTTAGTAAAAGTGATTGGATTGTAATCATTTATTTAAATTTTAAAAATCAAACATGTTTTAATATGTTTGAAGAAATTAAAAATAGGGATAGCTAGCTCGAATATGCTTTTTTTTTTTGGAATAGAACGAACCATAATGTGTTATAAAATGTCTTACACACCAAAAAGTTTCATCAACGAAGGAAAATATTTTATTAAAACTCTCTGAACACTCTCTACAGCTATCACAAATTTCCATATTTTTTTCACACATATAAAATAAGTTATTAATCTATTTATAATAGTATAAAACCTATTTCAACTAAAAACATGAAAATTTATTATATTAATTTTAATTATAAATCCTATTTAGATATGAATTAAATAATTTTACAAATATCAAATCCTAAATAATTTAGGTATCCTACTACAACTTTGAATTAGTTTTTCAACATTCTCCCTTAATTCAAAGTTGTATACGTCTTACTTGTTTGTGTTGTTCTCTTGGAGTACTTTTCTCCATCTTCAACTTTTGTTGAAGCACATGTTTCCAACCCTCGTTGATGTACTTGTCACCAACACCCAGTTTTGTTGAAGCACCTGTCTCCAACTCCAGATAATGCATTTTGTTACCAACACCTGATTTGTTAAAGCACATGTCTCCAACTTTCGTTGATGCACTTTGTCACCAACCTCCGAGTTTGTTGAAGCACCTGTCTCCAACTTTCGTTGATGCACTTTGTCACCAACCTCCGAGTTTGTTGAAGCACCTATCTCCAACTTCCGTTGATGCACTTTGTCGCCAACTGTTAATGTACTTTGTTATCAACACACAATTTTGTTGAAGCACCTGTCTTCAGCTACCAATTTGAAGGAAAATATTTTATTAAAACTCTCTGAAAGCTCTCTACAGCCATCACAAATCTCCACACTTTTTCCACGCACATAAAATAAGTTATCAATATTCATATTTATAATACAACAAAACCTATTTCACTAGAAACATGAAAGCTTATTCCTATATTAATTTTAACTGCAAATCCTATTTAGACATGGATTAAATAATTTTATAAATACTAAATTCTAAATGATTTAGGTATCCTACTACAACTTTGAATTAGTTTTTCAACAATCAAGGAGTTATAATTTCTCGAGTCTTTACTTGTTTTCTTTTTTCTTTTTTGCAATTTGCATGCAGTGAAATAAGATCCCGTTTGGACATAAAAAAAATTCCCCTTTTTTTCATTTTTTTTACTTTTTCGAAATCAACGTTTGTTCATAAAATTTTCAATTTTTACTTGAAGATGCATTTTGAAGTTTTTTGAAAAATTGAAAAACTCCATAAAGCTGTTTTTCAAAATTTTCACTCAAATCACTCACAAAACTTTAAAAACAATCTAAAATTATATTTATGTCCAAACACAACTCTAAATTTCAAATATCCACCGTGTTTTGAAATTTTACAATTCTTATGTCCAAACGCCTGCTAAATCATTAGATTAAATGATTGCAGACCCTGGGGTCAGGATTTTGGCTGTCTAATATCGACCGCCCGACCGTTTTCTTGGCTCTCGTCGTCTTTCATTTGTCTTTCAAGTGCACGTATTAATCGAAATGACCGCATTTAAAGATCAGACTTAACTTTCACTCAACCAATTCCAAAATGAACAAATAAACGAAAAAGATACACTCTACCAGTTTTAATTTATATGAAATAATTTGACTCGAAACAAAATTTTAAATTTTTTTTTGGAGCTTCTTCTCATTAAAAATTAAAGAAGAGAAACTTTATAGGATTATAGAAATTATTTTATTCTTTGTTAAACAAACTAATATAGAAAGTGTGTCAGACGGATCGAATATCAATTAAGGACTTAGTTGTTAGGTGAGATGCCACTATTGAGACCTCCGATACATAGTGTATAACATAGAAAGATTGAAGATTGAGATCCTAAGCTTGACACCTATATAGTGAAACATTAGTATAAGGACTCCGTGCCTTGATATTGATGTTTCACTGTGTTGAAGATTTCTAAGGTTGGATCTTTATATAAAATGAAATTGGGGTAAAATTAACATCATTTTGTTTAACCAAAAAGTATAACACTCTTTGTTAAACTAATTAAAAAATAATTAAGGTGAAAGGTGAATCCTAATCAAGCATAATAATTCATAGATCTAGCTAAGTGTTTAAATGGTACCATTGATCGAAGCCTATCCTGTACTACTATTGAGTAGCGAGAGAGGATCGAAGCAGCTTTTATCCGATTTAGGGTCGGGATCGATTTCCACAGAGAGCTAGAAGTTGGAGTCGGGTATCTATCTAATTTAGAGTTGGGTATGTGTGCCAAATTACACTTCTAAATATTTTTGGGTTTTTATTTTACTTCTACTTTTATCAAACTACAGTGGTGAATTAAACTAGAATAAGCTAAGAGTAAAATGTTGCGGGTTGCTCAAATGGTTTAAAATGCACTAGGGTAGTGACTTCCGCCTAGGTGGTCAATTAACGGATACTTGAGTCTAAGGCATGATTGACATATTTGGGGAGTATGATATAACTGTTGCACGATTTTACCCACTCTACACCTCTCGGTGGTTCAAGTGATTTTGCCCGAATTGACTTTCTCAAGACCAATTGGGTATGCAAATTTGTGCAAGCAACCAAGGTTCAAGTCGGGTATTACTCTCTCAAGGTTTAACCCTTTAATTGGAGCTATCAATCTCTTGAGTACGCCCCAATTCCTTGTTGGACCAATTTCAGAGACTCAAGCTCTCTTTCTCAAGAAGAGCTCAAGTCAACTAAACACAAACTAGTGTTTGCCACCACTAATTCAACAATTAAACATGAAATTAGCCCAAATATCAAACACCCATAGTCAATCTAGCCCTAAAACACAAGACCCATCAATTACCCACACTAGGTTGAGCCAACCCTAGCTTATAGGTTTAGCTACTTATAATTGAAGAAGAAAAGCAAGAAATAGATGAAGAAAAACTCATATTAATTAATTACTAAGATAAACAATAAGATCTCAATGTTTAAATGTAGATAAAATTGCCCAAAATAGCTAGAGCGCAACTACAGCTAAAACTATCTGATCCCCTAAAAATGGGAAAAGAAGCCATTTATACTAAGCTAAAAAATCTGGACAAAAATACCCCTGCGGGGCTAGTGCGGACCACACTAAGGCTCTGCACTTGAAAACCCATCTCTCTGAGCTAAGGCACTGCGGACCACAGAGAATGGACTGCAGCCACAGAGGCTTCTAGTACGGTCTGCATGAAATGGAGCGCGGACCGCATTGGCTTGAAACTCAGAAGGTGGCAACTCTCTAATCCTTCTACTGCAGACCACACTAAATTGAGTGCGGCCACATTGATCCTAGTGCGGACCGCACAAAACCTAGTGCGGTCGCATTGCCCTTTTTGCCTAAATGCCACCTCTCTGAACCTCCTTGTGCGGACCCCATAGAATGGTGTGCGGCCGAATTGGGTCTGTTTTGCATAAGCTTTGTCTTGTCTTGGTACTTGTGCAAGTTTCACTCCTTTTGAGCTGATTTTTGACATCTTGTCACTTTGTTGATCAAACATGCAATCAAGCACAACTTGTGAGTCTTTTGGGACTATTACTCTCTCGAGGTTTAACCCTTTAATTGGAGCTATCAATCTCTTGAGTACGCCCCAATTCCTTATTGGACCAATTTCAGAGACTCAAGCTCTCTTTCTCAAGAAGAGCTCAAGTCAACTAAACACAAACTAGTGTTTGCAACCACTAATCAACAATTAAACATGAAATTATCCCAAATATCGAAAACCCATAGTCAATCTAGCCCTAAAACACAAGACCCATCAATTACCCACACTAGTGTTGAACCACAACCCTAGCTTATAGGTTTAGATACTCATAATTGAAGAAGAAAAGCAAGAAATACATGAAGAACAACTCATATTAATTAATTACTAAGATAAAAAATAAGATTCAATGTTGAAATGTAGATAAAATTGCCCAAAATAGCTAAAGACTTCGAACCCACAAGCGCAGCTACAACTAAAAACTATCTGATCCCCTAAAAAGGGGGAAAAGAAGCTATTTATACTAAGCTAAAAAATCTGGACAAAAATACCCCAGCGGGGCTAGTGCGGACCGCACAAAATGGTGTGCGGCCGCACTAAGGCTCTGCACTTGAAAACCCATCTCTCTGAACTCAGGCACTGCGGATCGCAGAGAATGGACTATGGCCGCGGAGGCTTCTAGTGCGGCCCGGATGAAATGGAGCGCGGACCGCATTGGCTTGAAACTCGGAAGTTGGCAACTCTCTGATTCTTCTTACTACGGACCGCACTAAATCGAGTGCGGTCGTATTGATCCTAGTGCGGACCGCACAAAACCCAGTGCGGCCGTGTTGCCCTTTTTTCCTGAATGCCACCTCTCTTAACCTCCTTGTGCAGACCGCACAGAATGGTCTGCGGCCACATTGGGCCTGTTTTGCCTAAGCTTTGCCTTGTCTTGGTACTTGTGCAAGTTTCACTCCTTTTGACATGATCTTTGACATCTTCTCACTTTGTTGAACAAACCTGCAATCAAGCACAACTTGTGAGCCTTTTGGGACTATTTTGTACGAATTTCTAATCAAAACAAAAGCAAGAAGGAGTATAAAATGCATTAAAATCCCTAGATATCAACTCCCCCAAACTTAAGCTTTTGCTTGTCCTCAAGCAAACAAAATAAGACCCGCCCCTTAAGAGAACATCCAAGAAAATTTCAGCTGTCCTAAAGTAACCTCATCTAGCATCAATTGGGACTAACAATTGCCCTCAATACAAATGAATCATTAACATCTTTTACTCTTTGAAACTCCATGGATTAAGTGCGACACATGAGCATCAAGAATTGACTCAACACATCAAAGAACACTTTCTATTACTTTGGTCATTGTGGAACCCAAACTCACACATCCTCAACTCTCCCTCAACAAACCTCACTTTTAGAATAGTGACACTCAAAACGAGGTTATTGGAAATCCACTTATCTCTCTCAAGAAAAAGTCACAAGTCCAGCTCTAAGTACCATATGCTTGCCCCTTATGTGAGTCACCACTAATGTAAGTTTCATTCAACTCAAGATCATATAGGGCTTTTGTAGAGACATTGTGAAGGCTTTTGGTTCAGGGTAGGAGATGTTTGGTCTAAGTAGGTTCCATCTTCCCTTAAGCACTTCTTTTGTTTCATTTGGCACACATTCACTTGACTCTTTGAGTCATTTCACTTCTTTTTAAGGGGTTAGAGAGACATAGTGTCACTCTTTCTTATACATTTTAAACCTTTTCTCCTTTTTTTTCAACTTTCCACACCTTTTATTCATTGCTTTTCTTGAGTCCCTTTTTATTCTTTTTCACATTGAACATTTTTTTTATCTTTTTGCTTTTCTTTCTTTTTCATTGCCTTTCCTTTTCTTCATTTTTGTGCCTTTTTACCACTTTGTTGCAATCCTCGTCTATCCTCCCAAACTTATGTTTTTGCCATGTGCTAAAGGAAAGATCAGGTGACAAGAGAGGGTATCTTTTAGAATGGGTATATGCTTGTATTATGGGTATTGAAGGGAAAAGGTCTAAGGCTCAAAAGGTTGACTAGGGATCTTATCATTGGTAGGTTATAGAAGTGTTCAAGCTATCATTTGGACCAAGGAGAGCCTATAATCATGTCTCAAGTCAAAATTCACATAGGGTTTTGCCTCAACAAACATTCAGGGCAAGTTCTAGACCAATGGCTCGGGACTTGGACTTGCAATGCAATTACTCACCACACAAGTTATGGGGTCGCTAAAGACATAGAGTCGGGGGCCCACAATAACCTTAGATAAGATTTGAGCACACACTGGTCCCGAAAACCACTTGATGATTATCGGTCAACACAAGAGTCTCAAGGTCACGACTTTTACCATCCTAAACACAACAATTTGTTTTTGACCATAAGATCAAAGGCAAATGTGCTAGGCCCAAGTGAAGCTTTGATTGAGGCACCCTTAACTACTAACTACTAAAAACAAAAAAGAAAAACGAACTCAAACCTTTAAGAAGGTTGTCACACCATCCATCATTGGGAAGAGCCACCCAGTTCACACAAAATTCCACCTTTGGAAAGAACCGTGGCATTAAGAAAACCAAAGAGTTATTGCAAACTTTCAAAACAAGAAGCTGCGAATCATAAATAAAAAGCTAAGAACGAAAAGTTGCAGAAAGTAAAATGAATATATACAAGAAGGGATTTGTCGAATATACAATAGATGTGATGAATATGTACAATGTAGCATAACTTTATATACAGACCCAAAGTAAAATAAAAGTGCGATAAAATGTAACGAAATGTTAAAATTATATACAACCCAAAGATGAAAAGATAAAGAAAGCATAAAAAGTATCGAATATATATACAATCATCCGAATGAATCCATAAAAGTAGGGCCTACCCCCTCAAATGAAAGTCAGCACTGTCCCCAATGCCAACTAAACTAAATAAAGCACTAAAATGAGAAAGGAAAAAAGGATATAGGGACTCCCTATGGCCTGTCTGTTTGCATGGGATCCTGAGTGGTCCCTGGGTCCTCACTGTGCTCAGGAATCTCAGACCGGTTCCCTGTGGCCTGCTGTTGTGCTGCTGGGACCTAGGCCTGGACATGCTCCTGAGGTGCATCCTGTAGCTGACTGGAGGAGGCCTCCGGTGGGTCTGCCAACTGGATGACTGCATCGTCCACTCTAGGAATCATTCTCTTCCTCTTGAGAGGCCTCTAGGACTGCTCGGGCTGGGGATGAGCTGATGGTACCGGGTCCTGTAGCAATAAGTCCAAAGGTAGATGATCTGCCTTCATTCTATCAACATCAACCCTCAGCGCCTTTACGGACTTCTTGGAAGCCCACGTCTTCCTCAACTTCTTGTGCTCCTTAGCAAGCTCCTTGAGAGCCTGGCTGTGTAAAGCAACTGCATCTGTGAGAACCTTCTGAGTGTCGAGGATTTTCTTTTGGTTGGCTAAAATCTCCTTGAGAGCATCCTCTGTAGACTAGGGGACCTGTGGAGGTGGAGGTGCCAATTGAGCCTCTACTGTGGTAGTAAGGGTAGACAACTTGGATGATGCAGTCTTCATCCAGTTGTTGATACTGAGAAGAGCCTGGATCAGTCGGTGGGCAGTCATTGGATAGGCATGGGAAAAAGGGATCTTCGGGTCTGCTGAGGCGGATGGGCTATGAGGGATATCAGTGGAGGTGGAGGCAGGCTGAGCAGGAGCCACTACCATAACTTGCTCTTCAGACTGGCCAGTTGGAGCAGTAGTTGTTCCTTTGAAGTTCTTGCTCTTGGGGTTGTCATCCCCCTGCATGATGTACCAAGAAAATGGAGCCTTCGCCTTGACCTTTATATCAAACGACCTCTTTTCAACTTTGAGGTCCCGGAAGTACATAGTCAAAAAGCTGGGGAAAGTGAAGTTTCTGTCATTCTTAGCACCCACAATTGTAATTATCCTCGACATCACATTTCCCACATTGATTGGGTACCCCACCATAATCGAAGCCACCAAAACTGCCCGGTAAAGAGGGAGGGAGTTGTCATGAGTCGTGGGTCCAACCTACTATATACAAATATTTCCCACTCCTTTGCCTCGAAGTTCAAACTACGTCTCAGAATCTTGACGCCCGCAGTCAACCAGTCGGGGGTGGTACCTGGGATTGCCAGATATTGTGCCAGCCAAGGACGGACTTCCTCGCCCAGTTCCATCTTTGCCATGTATAGGGTCTCATCCTTTTCATCAAAGTCAAGGTAGTCATTTATTGTTTTCCCATCAAACGGCACCTTCTGATTTCGCACCTTGGTCACTTTTGTGCCCTTTTTTATGTGGGCAACATTGGTGTAGAATTCCTTGACCAAGTGCTCGTTGGCATCTACACATTCACCCAAAAAGTACTCCTAGTTAATTCTCTCCCGAAACTGCCTCCTCACATTGAGGTTGTGAGGTAGCAAGTCTCTATCCACAAAACTCCTCTCCGGGATTAATTTACTCACCGGCCACCATTCCCTAAATTTGTGGTACGCTACCTTACTAACAAACCGGTCTTGCCACACCTCCGGTTTCCTAGTTCTAGCAATACCCCCCCTGAGGTTCACCCTCTTCTCCAACTACTTCTTCTCCTCCTACTTCCTCCTCATCACCTACTGCGCCCTCTCCAGATAATGAAGCTGTGGGAGAGGTGGAATATTCATCCCCACGCCTTCAGCTGAGCCCTCAGACGACCTAGAAGACACATTTACTGATGCTTGGGCAGCGGGGGAAGTGGGAGGAGTGTCTCTTAATCTGTTTCTCTCTGGCCAGTCAGGGATGTATTCTAGGATTGAGTCTGAAGATATTTACTGGGAGGGATCGTACTAACCCCCAGACATGTCAATGGCCCTATCGGGAGCTTTAATCATCTTCCTCATGTTTTTGATATTTTGCTGGCTTGAACAGTCAATCTTACCATTTTCGGTTTCCCTCCCCGGGAGGATTCTCCTCTGCCTGGCTGTTTAGAGCATTTACCTCTTTGTTTCACCATTGTCTGCAAACACAATCCAAGCAGTTTGTTAGTATCAATAGAAGCAGTTGAGAAACAGAGTTGCAGAACAGGAAGGAAAAGTTGCAGACAGTTTTCATAAGCCACACAGTGCGGACCACACAAAATGGTGTGCGGCCGCACAAGGGTTAATGCTGACCGCACAAAAAGGCCATGCAGTCCGCACAGAGGTGGGGTTCAGACTACCCACTCTCTGTATCCAGGTAGTGCGAACCGCACAACATGTACTGTGGCCGCATAGGGACCAATGCGGACCGAACAAAATGTAGTGCGACCGCAGTCCCCAAGGTTCAACTTTCAGGACTTTCATCAATGCGGTCCCCAAAAAATATTACTGCGGACCACACAAGGGCATTGCGGACCGCACAGAAACGACTGTGGTTCGCACTAAGTGCCCAACTGTGGCACTAAGTTAGGGTTTCAGGAATTTGATTTAAGCCCAATTTTTCACCTAAGTAGGGTCCCTAAGTGATTGCCCAGTGGTTTTAACTATCTAAGTCTACTCTAATCAATAATTTAACAACCCTAATGCAGAAACTACGGGAGGAACAAAATGAAAGACAAGAAAAACAAACAAAAAAAAATAAAGGAAAATAACAAAATTAAAGCAATTAAAATAAAGTTAAGTTACCAGATGTGAGATGAAATGAAGCTTAACAAGTCCAAACAATGAATTACGAGCAAGATGGAGGATGAACAACGTTTTTATAATGTTTGAGAGCAAAGAGATCGAAAAGTGTAACCGTTGGGCCTCAGGTACTATTTATAGAAAAGGTTCAGGGGCCCAACTTACATACCTCAGTGCGGACCGCACAAAATGAACCGCGGTCCGCACTGCACAACAATTTCCAAGTTTGAAGAGGCAACACACTGCGGTCCGCACAAAATGTCATGCGGACCGCACAAAATGTAGTGCGGCCGCAGTGGCAGACTTCAGAGAGGTCGATATTTCACCCTTCACCAGTGTGGTCTGCACTAAATGCAGTGCTTTCGCATTGCAAAGTTCAGAGACCTGAACACTTTTTTTTACTGTGTCTTGTACTGCACCAACACAATCCTGTAACATCTCACACTAGTTAGTCCAAAAATAAATCCTATCCTACAATGAAAATCAAAGAAAAACAAGAAGAAAAACACATGGGTTGCCTCCCAAGAAGCGCCTGATTTAACGTCGCGGCATGACGCAGGTTACTATCATATCATTTGAGATGAAAAAGTGCCACCATGTGGCTGTCATCAATTTTTCCTAAGTAGTGTTTGACCATATGCCCATTCACTCTAAAAATTTCACCATTTTTTTTCTTTAAATCAAGAGCACCAAATGGGGTCACACACACCACTTTAAACGGTCCACTCCATTTTGACTTGAGCTTTCCTGGAAATAGACGTAACCGGGAGTTGAACAAGAGAACCAAATCGCCTACTTTGAACTCCTTTCCACGAGCATATTTATCATGAAGGTACTTCATCTTGTCCTTATATAAGGACGAACTGGAGTAGGCATGGAATCAGAATTCATTAAGTTCATTAAGCTGCTCCACACGAAGATTGGCTGCAACATCCCACTCAAGATTTAGCTTCCTCAAAGCCCACATGGCCTTGTGCTCTAACTCAACCGGTAGATGGCAAGCTTTCCCAAACGCCAACTGATACAGAGATATACCAATCAGAGTCTTGTAAGCAGTCCTATAAGCCCAAAGAGCGTCATCCAACTTCTTTGACCAATCGGTCCTATTTGCATTGACCATTTTTGACAATATGCTTTTGATTTCCCTGTTGGAGACTTCAACTTGACCACTTGCTTGAGGATGATAGGGTGTAGAAACTTTGTGATTGACACCATACTTTGAAAGCAAGGTGTCGAAAGCTCTATTGTAAAAATGAGACCCCCCATCACTTATGATTGCACGCGGAGTACCAAAGCTTGTAAAAATAATTTTCTTGAGAAATGCAACAACACTTTGGGCCTCACTGTTGGGCAAAGCCACGGCTTCATCCCACTTTGAAACATAGTCCACCTCCATAAGAATGTAAGTGTTCCCACAAGAGCTAACAAATGGGCCCATGAAATCAATGCCCCACACATCAAAAATATCAACCTCAAGAATGGTATTGAGAGGCATCTCATTTTTCTTTGAAATTCCACCCGCTCTTTGGCATTCGTCGCATCTCTTCACAAAATCATCTACATCTTTGAACAAAGTTGGCCAATAAAACCCACAACTAAGAACTTTAGAAGCCGTCCTCACCCCGCCATGATGGCCACCATAGGAGAGGAATGACAAGCCTCCAAGATACTCAATTGCTCTTCCTTCGAGACACACCTTCGGATCACCCCATCTGTGCAAATCTTGAATAAGTACGGCTCATCCCAATAGAAATCCAAACTATCCTACTTGAGCTTCTTCCATTGGTTAGAAGAGAGCTCACATGGGATTTTACCAGTCACAAGAAAATTAGCAACATCGGCAAACCATGGCATATCATTCATCGACACCGAAAGGCATTGTTCGTCGGGAAATGAATCATTGATCTCTAGGCCGTCATGAGGCCTCCCCTCCTCCTCCAAGCAGGACAAGTGGTATGCCACTTGGTTCTCACTACCCTTCCGGTCCACAATCTCCAAATCAAACTCTTAAAGTAACAAGACCCATCACATCAGTCTAGATTTCGAATCCTTATTCATCATTAAGTACCGGAGTGCGGCATGGTCAGTATGAATAATAACTTTAGCACCCATAAGATACGGCCGGAATTTTTCCACTGTGAACACAATAGCCAAAATTCTTTCTCGGTCATCGTGTAGTTCATTTGAGCATCATTAATTGTCTTGCTCGCATAGTACACGGGATGAAACATTTTGTTCACTCTTTGACCCAAAACCTCCCCAACCGCAACATCGCTCGCATCACACATGAGCTCAAAGGGTAAGCTCCAATTAGGCACGGTAATGATAGGAGTGGTGGTCAACTTATGCTTGAGAAGTTCAAAGGCTTGCATACATTTTTCATCAAACACGAACTTAGCATCTTTTTCCAACAACTTGCTCAAGGGATTCACTACCTTCGAAAAGTCTTTTATAAATCTCTGGTAGAACCCCGCATGCCCAACAAAACTTCGAACTCCCTTGACAGATGTTGGGGGAGGGAGCCTTGAAATCACTTCGATCTTTGCTTTATTCACCTCAATGCCATGTTTCAAAATTTTATGCCCAAGAACAATTCCTTCTTCCACCATAAAGTAACATTTCTCACAATTGAGAAAAAGATTGGTTTCTTCACAATGGGCCAGAACTCTATCAAGATTCTTCAAGCATTCATCAAATGAGTCTCCCACAACACTAAAGTTATCCATGAACAACTCCAAAATGTCTTCCACCATATCGGTGAAAATGGTCATCATACATCGCTGAAATGTAGCCGGTGCATTACACAAGCCAAAAGGCATCCTAGAAAAGGCAAAGTTGCCATATGGACAAGTGAATGTGGTCTTCTCCTGATCTTCCGGAGCAATCAAGATTTGGTTGTACCCAGAATACCATCCAAGAAATAGTAAAAGGCACGCCCAGCAAGTCAATCTAACATCTGATCAAGAAAAGGCAAAGGAAAGTGATCTTTGCGGGTCACTTTGTTCAACTTGCGGTAATCCATACATACCCTCCAACCGGTGACAGTTCTGGTAGGAATCAACTCATTTTGTGAATTTGCAACCACGGTCATGCCACCCTTCTTTGGTACACATTGCACCGGTGAAGTCCAAGAGATATCAGAGATGGGGTATACAACCCCGGCATCCAACCACTTGATTACCTCCTTTTTCACAATCTTGCATTGCCTCGTTCAACCTCCTTTGATGCTCCAAGGACGGCTTTGCATTATCTTCCAGAATAATCTTGTGCATACAGAATGCGGGGCTTATCCTCCGAATATCAGCTAAAGTCCATCCAATTGCCTTTTTCCGCTTTTGAAGCATCACCAATGTGGCATCAACCTGCAGGTTAGTAAGATAAGAAGAAAGAATAATTGGAAAAGTAGAATTTGAGCCTAAGAACTCATACCTAAGGTGTGGAGGCAGTGGTTTCAACTCCAACACCGGTGGCTCCTCAATTGAAGGTTTTGTTGGTGGAGTCTTTCTATTCTCGAGGTCCAAAGATATTTTCCTAGGCTCATAATAATAAGAGCCCATTCCATGTAAAGCATTCACGCACTCCACCCGGCTTGCATCCTCATTGACATCAAGATTCAATAGTACGGCCTCCAATGGGTCCTCCACATTGATCATTACACTGGTGTCATCAATTATCACTATTGTGATGAGGTCAACAAAAGAGCACACCTTGGTACTGTTGGGCTGCTTCATTGATTTGCACATACAAAAAATACCACCTTTTCATCACCCACCCGGAAGGTGAGTTCCCCTGCTTCCACATCAACCAATGCCTTCCCCATAGCTAGGAAAGGTCTTCCCAATATGAGAGGAACTTCATAGTCCACCTAGTAGTCCAAGATCACAAAGTTAGCTGGCAAGATAAATTTGTCCACCCGGACAAGCACATCATCAATAATACCCAATGGTCTCTTCATTGTTCTATCTGCTATTTGTAATCTCATAGAAGTCGGCCTCGGCTGCCCGATACCCAAAGTCTTGAAAATGGAATAGGGCATTAAATTGATACTAGCCCCCAAATCACATAGAGCTTTAGCAAAATCCGCACTCTCAATGGTGCAAGGAATGGTGAAAGCACCGGGATATTCAAGCTTCGGGGCCATTGAATGCACTATAGCACTAACTTGGTGAGGCATCTTTATAGTTTCACAATCCATAGAACCCTTCTTTGTGACTAAGTCTTTCATGAATTTTGCATAGCCCGACATTTGTTCAAGAGCCTCACCAAAGGCACATTAATGGACAAGCTCTTCATCATATCAATGAACTTTTTAAACTGATTCTCACTTTTCTACTTCGCGAGCCTTTGATGATAAGGTGGAGGTGTCCTTGGCAAAAGAGCCTTGGCTTTTGGGACAACTGGCTCTGGCATGTCTATTATGTATTCCCTAGAAAGGTTCACATCATTTCGAGTTTCCACCTCGACATATTGAATATCAATCCTCACTTCTTTGTTCACATTTTCATCAACCGCATCTTCAACTACCAAAGGGACTTCATCTTCTTGCAACTCAACATCATCATCCAAGATTTGCTTTTGTTTGGAGGCATTCACATCACCGCCTCTCCCACTTCTTGTTGTAACCGCCATAACATGGTTGTTCCTACCCTTCGGGTTCACTACCGTATCACTTGGTAGAGCACCCTTAGGGCGAGTATTTAAAGACTGTGAGATTCGGCCTAACTGCACCTCCAAGTTTCTGATAGAGGTATTGTGGGAAGCCAACTGCGCATTCGAGTCCGCATTCTTCATCATCTATTCGAACATCATTTCAAGTCTACCCATATCATTGCTAAAAGAACTAGGACCCTGGGATGGAAATGGGGGTGGATTGTTCAGTTGTTGGTACATTGGGGGCCTTTGAAAGCCTTGCCCCCGGTTTCCTTGGTTTCCGTTATTTTATCCACCTTGATTGTTATTGTCACCCCAATTGTTGTTATTACCATTCCAATTCCCTTGGTTGCTCTGATTGTTGTTCTGATTTTCCCAGTTGTTGTTTTGGTTGTTATTCCCCCAATTACCATTGTTTTGTTGTTGATTGCCCCAATTGCCTTGAGGTCTCCATTGTTGTTGGTTGGAAGAGTTACCCCATTGGACTTGATAATTATTCATGTATTGAACCTCTTGACTTTGTTCATCATAACCATCATTTTGAAATCCATCATAGTCATCATCAAATTGCTCAGAATTCCCTTGGTTTTGTTACCTTCTTTGCTTCTTTTGTTGACAAACATATTGACACCCTCCATGGCATTCACTTGGCAAGGATTTTGGACTTGTTGCAACTGTGCCTTTGCCAATTAGTTCATTGTAGTTGTCAGCTCAGCTATACCTTGCCCGTGATCATGTAATTCCTTGTGCAAATTAGTGACCGTGGGGTCACCTTGAGGCATATTGGCTCTACTTTGCCATGCAGAAGAAGTGTTAGTCATCTCGTCAAGTATATCATATGCCTCATCATACTACAGCTTCATAAAGTTGCCCCCGACAAGTTGGTTCACTATGCATTAGTTCGTGGTGTTAATGCCCCGGTAGAAAGTTTGTTGGACCATAGCCTCGGTCATATCATTGTTGGGGCATTCTTTCACCATTGTTCTATAACGCTCCCAAATCTCATGCAAAGGTTCCGTGGGCTCTTGCTTGAATGCCAATATCTCATCTCGCAATGCCTACATATGCCCCAGTGAGAAAAATTTAGCAATGAACTTATTCGCCAACTCATCCCAATTAGTGATGGAGTGGTTGGGAAGTCGCTCGAGTCAATCCAATGTCTTCCCCCTAAGTGAGAATGGGAAGAGTCTTAACCGAAGAGCATCCTCGGACACATTAGTTTGCTTGCTCCCCCAACATGTATCGACGAACCCCTTGAGATGTTTGTAAGCATTTTGATTTGCAGCGCCCGTGAAGTACCCACGCTGCTCTAGTAAAGTCAACATCACATTGGTTATTTGAAAATTGCCCGCCCGGAGTCGGGGTGGGACAATAGCACTTTCATAGCCTTGGTTCGGAAGCACTCTAGGAGCCACTCTTGGAGGTGGCGGAAGAGGCTCTGGAATATTGTGATTATCATTCGCATTGGCCTGGCGGCCTCTACGTTGTCCTAGAGGTACAAGAGGCACCTCATCATCTCCGATATCATCTACCTCCTCCCCCGCAATCACATTTCCAAGAGGGTAATTAGCGTTGTTCGCTGCCATTTGGTACCTGAGTTGACACAAACAAGTTAGTAACAAAGAAGGAAAGAAGAACAATACACAAAACTAACTAAATAGATATCCAAAACCGTTATATCCCCCGCAACGACGCCAAAAAGTTGATCGAAGCCTACCCTGCACTACTATTGAGTAGCGAGAGAGGATCGAAGCAGCTTTTACCCGATTTAGGGTCGGGATCGATTTCCTCAGAGAGCTAGAAGTTGGAGTCGGGTATCTATCTAATTTAGGGTTATGTACGTGTTCCAAATTACACTTCTAAACATTTTTGGGTTATTGTTTTACCTCTACTTTTATCAAACTACAATGGTGAATTAAACTAGAATAACCTAAGAGTAAAATGTTGCGGGTTGCTCAAATGGTTTAAAATGCACTAGGGTAGTGACTTCCGCCTAGGTGGTCAATTAACGGATACTTGAGTCTAAGGCATGATTGACATATTTGGGGAGTATGATATAACCGTTGGACGATTTTACCCACTCTACACCTCTCGGTGGTTGGAGTGATTTTGCCTGAATTGACTTTCTCAAGACCAATTGGGTATGCAAATTTGTGCAAGCAACCAAGGTTCAAGTCGGGTATTACTCTCTCAAGGTTTAACCCTTTAATTGGAGCTATCAATCTCTTGAGTACGCCCCAATTCCTTGTTGGACCAATTTCAGAGACTCAAGCTCTCTTTCTCAAGAAGAGCTCAAGTCAACTAAACACAAACTAGTGTTTGCCACCACTAATTCAACAATTAAACATGAAATTAGCCCAAATATCAAACACCCATAGTCAATCTAGCCCTAAAATACAAGACCCATCAATTACTCACACTAGGTTGAGCCACAACCCTAGCTTAATGGTTTAGCTACTTATAATTGAAGAAGAAAAGCAAGAAATAGATGAAGAACAACTCATATTAATTAATTACTAAGATAAACAATAAGATTCAATGTTTAAATATAGATAAAATTGCCCAAAATAGCTAGAGCGCAGCTACAGCTAAAACTATATGATCCCCTAAAAATGGGAAAAGAAGCCATTTATACTAAGCTAAAAAATATGGACAAAAATACCCCTACAGGGCTAGTGCGGACCGCACTAAGGCTCTGCACTTGAAAACCCATCTCTCTGAGCTCAGGCACTGCGGACCACAGAGAATGGACTGCAGCCACGGAGGCTTCTAGTACGGTCTGCATGAAATGGAGCGCGGACCGCATTGGCTTGAAACTCAGAAGGTGGCAACTCTCTAATCCTTCTACTGCAGACCGCACTAAATTGAGTGCGGCCACATTGATCCTAGTGCGGACCGCACAAAACCTAGTGTGGTCGCATTGCCCTTTTACCCTAAATGCCACCTCTCTGAACCTCCTTGTGCAGACCCCATAGAATGGTGTGCGGCCAAATTGGGTCTGTTTTGCCTAAGCTTTGTCTTGTCTTGGTACTTGTGCAAGTTTCACTCCTTTTGAGCTGATTTTTGACATCTTGTCACTTTGTTGATCAAACATGCAATCAAGCACAACTTGTGAGCCTTTTGGGACTATTTTGTACGAATTTCTAATCAAAACATAAGCAAGAAAAAGTATACAATGCATCAAAATCCCTAGTTATCAACCATCTACTTAATGCTCGGAATTGATTATTGAATCCTTAAATGCACGCTTAGGAGAATATATAAAGAATAAATAATGAGCAATAAATATGGAAAATGGCAATAAATGTAAATAGGGAACAATTCACCCAAATATCGAATGATGTGGAAGATTCTTCCTCCTAACAACAAAATATGGCAATACGTAAGAAAATAAACAATGCTTTCTTGGAACGAAGAATAATCTATAAAATCAATCACTGTGGAAAGGTAAACTTTTGTATTTTCTCTCAAGAGTCAACTTCTTACAATAGTTTTTCTCGTAATGAATCTCCCGTGCCCCTTTTCCTCTCTCCCCTTTTCTATTTATATGGGATGTTCTCTAAAACCCTAAAAAGGTACAACAATGAGAATATTCCTATCGCTCGTCCCAAGACTACACTAGTCGTTGTTCCTACTCTTTGCTACTCGACCTCGGCTTTAACGGCTTTCTCAGCGACTGCTCATTGTTGGGCTTCAATCGACCTCGGCTTGGCCGCCCAAATCAAAACACAGTCTTCTCACTTAACGAATTTCCCACGCCTAACTTCCTAAGCCGAATTTTGACCCATACAGTTAGTCACTCCGCTTGTCGAGGTCGCCTTCTGGTCGGCCCCGATGAGCGGACTTTATTAGTTGGTAACTTAGGAAAAGTTTTTTGGTGTGGTGATCGAGTAGAGGTGTCCGTAGCTGAAGCAATGACGTGTCGTTTTGAGAGTCGTTGGTCATGAGGCTGGTGCAGGGTGACATCACGACGCATGCATCACCATTGCGTATATTTCTGATGCATTGCCTCATTCCTCGAGCTCCTATCGTTTTGATCTAGGGCCACTGGCGGTTGCTTGCATCGATTCGAACACCTCTGATGTCTATAAATATAAAGGGGAGAACTTCTCAATGGAACTTTTGCATTCTCTGATTTCTTCAACCCTGCACTTGCTTCCTTTTCTTCTTCTTGTGTTCTTGCTCCTTGCAATTGCGGTCATTGCCACCCTTTCTTCTTTTTCTATTCCATTGTATACATAATGGAAAATGGCTAACGTGACCCCCAACGCTGAGACGATCTCTGACCCTACTCCTTTATCGGTGGCATGCCTTCTGGTGGATGAGAATCAGCGGTTATAGAGGATGAGAGCTTTTCCATTGTGGAAGAGATTGTTCTTCATAACCCTACTTCTAGGTCCGACTTCTCTAAGGGACCCACCCATGAACCGGAGTCTGCAAAGTGTGAGATAGAGGCGAAGCATCTTGCCACCCTTAGGACTAAATATGGCATTCCAGCCCACGTTGACCTGGTTCTGGCCGGAGATGACGTGGTTCAAGTTCACCAGCCTAGGTATTGTGCATTTTATGCCTACCCATTCCAGATAGTCTATTCTCTTCCTCTTCCTCTATTGACGGAGGAGTTCTGCTGTTATTACCGCATCTACCCGGCACAGCTTTCTCCCTACCATTACAAGGTCTTACTTATGTTGGCGAAGTTTGTGGATCTCACCAGCTGCGAAGTCTCTATCCGCCATCTATTGCATCTCTTTGGACCGAGCTTCCATAGGGGCACGATGATTCACCTCCGAAAGGGTTGGTGATGGGAATGGATAATAGGATGAACCGCCGGTTTTGGGCCCATCATTTCTTCATCAAAACCGAGCACGTGGTGGCGAACCCTTGCGAATTTCCTGAACAATGGAACTTTGCTCGTAAGTGTCGTTATTTGGAGTACATTCTTCCCTTATCTTCATGTTTCGTGACTTCCTACATTGTTTTTCCTTTTGCAGCTGAGAGGCAACCCCCTTCTTTGATTGCCTATATCAGTGATTGGGTGGCCCGTGTCTTGCCTCACACCGTAGAGATCCGTGACTGGGCATCCTTCAACAAGAGGTTTGAGCTCAAGCCCTCGACCAGTAAGTCGGGTTTCGCCGTTATAACTATTTCACTTTTGTTGTGGTGCATTTATTTCTGTTGTTTATGGTTTTCTTTTGATGTTACGTCGGAGAACTTCTAAGAAGGTGAAGGCTCATGTCCCCACATTTCGCTAGGCAGTCTCTTTGGTTGGGATGCAGTTTGTGTTGGCCGAGTCTGGGCGAAATGCTTTTTCCGAAACTCCGATAATAAGCGAGCGTGGTCGTCAGATGACCATTCTATCAGCGGAGGTCCCGGCCTGCCTGATAGTTTATTTAGTGGACGAATCTTCCCCTGGCGAGGAGGAAATGGTACCATTGAAGAGGCGACGAGTAGAGGCTATGGCCACACCTATATGGGCAATGACTGTGGATATGGAAGCGGTGTGCCCTTCAGCCTCGAGGGTTTTCTCCCCCATCAGAGGTTATCGCAGAAGCTAGGCTGTTAGAGACGGTGGAGGCTACTGTGAAAAGGGAAACACCAGGGGAAAACGAGGTTGGCTCTTTGTCTATTGGTGGTAGAGGAAAAATGGTCGCTAGAGAAGGATGAAGGGTCCGGTTCCGATATCGACCCTGAGGAGGTGCGAACTTTCGAAGAGAGATTTACTCGAGTGGAGGTGAGGACCGAGGGGTCCACTCAAAATATTAGCATCCCCATGGCTTTCAAATTGTTGGTCAAATCGGAGCGTGTGGTTCCGGCTTAAGGTCCCTATGCACAGAGTCCGAGAACAGGACCTTGCAGATGTTGAAGGATACGAACCTGTCATTAGGCATTACCGGGATGGCCCTGTGAGTAAGTCCTCTCTTAGCGTTTTAATTTCTTCTTTCCTTTACGTTATTTGCCTTTGCTGACCCTTCTTTGTCTGTTTATCAGACTCTCATCCTGGAGATTGAGAGCGCCCATCTGGAGGAGAAGAGTACGGCTCTCTATAAGAAGATAGAGTCAAAATACAGAGAGTACCGTACCAAACACAAAGCCCTGGTCCGCATGCTTGGTAAGGATGCTTTGTTCCCAACTCTTCGTGACGAGTTGAGGTATAAGAATGAGGAGTTGAAGGAGAAGGAAGATGAGTTCATGAGGGTTATTGGCAAATACAGCAAGCTCAAAGATGTTAAGGACCAAAAACGATGAGCTCGAGGTGAGCAATGGGGTCATGGCCGAGTGCGTCGACCTCCAAGCTCATGTGACATCCTTAGGGGACAAGCTTGAGCAGAGTGAAACTAGAGCTAATGGCATAAGGGATGAGCTGGCTACCAAAGCTGCGGAGTTGGAGCGAATTGAGAGAGCTAGAATGGCCGTGGTGGTAGAGATGGCGGCACTAGCGGGAATCCTCCGTATCCTCAACTCTGAGCGGGCTAGTGAAGTAAAGACCTCTACTCTTAAAGAGGCAAGGTTCGAAGAGCGGATAGGTGGAATGGAAGGAGAAGTCCAGGATTTGAATGAGCAGGTAGCCACCCTCAAGGCCGAGAAAGTGCAGCAGCAAGCTCAGTCGTCTACCTCTCATGCTTCCACTTTTCCTAATGTCCCACGAGACTCGTACGAGAAGTGGGTCCATGCTAAGGCTCATCTTGGCATATACAGGGGTTTGATAGCGGCCGAAAAAGCCTCTAAGACATAGTTTGAGGATGCTCATGTTAAGGTATGTACAGCTCGCGCCGCTTGTGGCTATGATCCCGGCACGCCCAGGAGGGATGATAACGAAGAGGATTTGAACGGGATTGAGCCAGATGCTTGGTATGACAATGAGTACTCAAATAGCAAGGGCGTCGATGGTGATGGTGATGGGGGAGCTGCGGCTGAATAGTGTGCTTTTCTCTGTACTTTTCTTCTCTCTCTTCTTTTTTTATTTTGCGGGCACTTGACTGGCCCTTGTAAGATGAAATTTTGCAATGATAATACTTTTGTTTTCTGGTCTTGAACTTCTTATTTTTCCCTTAAATGTTTTCTGCCTTGGTTGGGAACACTTAGGTCGACTGTTGTAAGCATGTGATTTTTGCCCTATATGAGTATTACTCCCAAAAAAAAAATTCAAAATCAAATGATTTTCCTCGGTGTGCAATTTTGTGAGATTTTTTGATAATTATTTGTATTTGTCTGTGTTTGCTTATTTGTTAAATTAATAAAAAATACAAAAATATGTCGCATTTTGCATGTAGGATTTAATTCTACAATTGTTAGTAATTAAATTAGTTTTACAAAAATTAAAATTACAAAAATAGGCATCTTTTGCATTTTTAGCATTCAATGCCAAATGAACAATTTTGTGCTTAATTATTACTTAATTGTGCGTTAATTGTTATTGGGAGTTAATTTGCGCTTTTATAACTTAATTTAGTTCTTAATAATAATTTAAGTACTTTTATAATTTAGTTTTAGAAAAATAAAAGAAGAAAAGAGAACAAAAATACAAAAGAAAATCGGATTGGGCCACTTCTTCAATTGTAAGCCAAAGACCCAAAAAATTGCCCAATCTTCTCCATGACCCAGTCCACTACAGACCGGGTCGACCCGGTCCGCCCCATTAACCCATTAACCCAACACCCCTTCTTCATTTTTTCAAAACACAAAACAAAAGAAAAAAAAGAAAAGAACAAAAAACCCTAAAACACTAACTCATCCGCCCCCCCTTTCTCATCTTTCTTCTTCTTCTCCAAACACCAACCTCCCCATCAATGGCTACCCTCCTCTTCATCACACAGTCATGGGCTGCCCGCTGCCTCCGTCTCCGGCCAAGCGACTACCATCGCGACTTCATCTTCGTCGTTCGACATCAAGCTCGGGTTTGAAGCTCGACGTCCATGGCAGCCTTTACCCCCAACACACACACACACACACGTCGTCCAGCACATTCCCAGTGCGTCATCGCCACTGCTTCTCCTCCTTCCTCCGTCTGCTACATCCAAACAGCCCCACGACTACTGTTCGTCTTCTCCGGCGACGAGCTTGAAGCTCAACACCCATGGTTGCTGCTGCCTTAGCTTCGACCTCCATCCCCAGCTGCTACTGTCCGTCGACCTCCCCTACCGCTTCAAGCTCGAGATGCTTCACCATGAACGACGAAAGCAGTCCGCCATGGCTGCTGTCACTGCCTCGTCGTCCAGTCCCCCCCCCCCCCCCCGCTGCTGCTTCTTCACGTTCCAAGCTCGAGCCAGTCATCCAAACTCAGTCACGTAACCAAACGGAACCCCAGCTGCTTCGTTCCTTCACTTCTATCGTGACAACTGCTGTTGCTGCTCCGGCGCGGCTTCAGTCAACTTCTTAGGTTCGTTCATCGTCGTTTGGTCGAGCTCTTCGTCGAATTAGTCGTTGAGTCCAGACAGATTTATTCCCATTTGAGGTTTGTCGAAACAGTCCATACAATCGAATTCGTCGTTGTTCATCTCCGGTTAGTAGATTTGAGTTTTATTTTGTCTGTATTTTGTTTTGATATTTTTCGAATCTAAAAGCAACAAATGTTTGTTTTGTTCTTGTCTATGGTTAGATATTTGATTTTTGGTTTTGTTCATGTTCATATGTTTTGTTAAATTAATTTTCAGAATTTCAAAATAGAAGTTTAATTAGTTGTTTTTCATGTTTATTTCATGTTTGTATTAGTGTTTATGCAAATATTTGTTAGTTTAATGTTTGTTAGATTTAAATTGAAATTTAATTAATTATCTCTTCAATTTGTCTCATGTTGTTATGTATTTTCCAGAAATTAGTAATGTTGTTTGAATCATGTGAATCCGTCATGTTTTGTTGCTTAAAATAGATTTAATTCATGTTCGTCTTGGTTTGAAGTTCATGTTTAATCCAGTGATTTAATGTGAGTTTGTGTTTGTTTTTGATTGGTTTGATGTAGTTTGAATCATGTATTTTGTTGTTTGTATTGTTGTATCCTTGCTAAATTAACCAGGATTGGTTCCCGATATGGTTAATTTAGTTCCATTAATTTGGAGTTGTGTTGTTCATCGTGTTCATATAATTGTTGTTGAAGATTGTTGAGAAATTGGTCATCTTGACTATATTTTGGTCAAATTATGATTAATTGATTGTTTAGAGCAAAGGGGTAATTTGGTAAAATTGCAATCCGTTCAGGGGTAAAATGGTAATTGCAATAAGGTCGGAGGGGTAGTTCGGTAATTGAACATTATTTTGATTCTTTATGTTAAGCATGGGGGACAAATATAATGGGGTGGGGTTTTTGATGTACTTGTTTAATATAATGGGGGACAAGACAAAACATAATGGGGAGGAATCTTGTACTTGTTTAATGTAGGCATGGGGGACATATTGTAATGGGTTGGGAATGTGGTATTTATTTAATGTAGGCATGGGGGACAAAGTTTAAAATAAAGAAAACATTAAGTAGTGGGACAAAGCATGCCATTGGGGGAATAATTTGGGGTTGAGAATTGAAGACTTGTCTTGCTATATATATAGAGTCATTCTTGACTTGAAAGGGAGTTTTTTTGGAGAGTTTTGAGAACTTGAACATTATTGGAAGACTTAGAGATTATTATTGAGAGATTTTTACACTTGAGAGAGGATAGACTTGAAACATTTTGAGAGTAAAAGAGAAATGCAATTTGAACTTTCACTCGAATAATTTCCGTTTGCTTTTCTTCGAGTGTTATTCAAAAATCCGAAACTACTGCATCTTGTATCTTTTCTCTCTTCTGCTTTGACTGCGATTGCACTTTTGCATTGCTGATTTTTCAATCCGTTGCTGGGTTATTCTACTGGTTGTTACTGGTTTTGCGGTGTTGCTGAACCTGCTGTTGATGTGTTATTACTGCTGCTGACTCCTACTTCTTTTGTTCCTGTACTGCTGTTTCCAGGTACACATTTGTACACTCTCGGCTTGAAGAGAAAAAATGAAATATTAATCAGGCTTTGTTCATGTTGAATTCCTCCTGTTTGGATTTGTGTTTGAATACAATTTCCCTTTCTTTGTATAAAAATGTAGTCGATTGATTAATGAGTAATGATGTTGCATATGTTAACTTCTTCATCTAATAATATTAGTTCAAATTAATCAAAGTTGTTTCGATATTATCATCTGTCTCATGTTCTAGTATTATTGAGTAATAAAATATAGAATGAAAGCAGTTTTCCTTTGTACAAACTCGATCGCAATTTTCCATTCACATTAGCCGTAACTTAATAACTAATAAGTTACGTTTTCAGCATGTAATTAATTGAGGAATTTTCTTTTATTTTTAGAGACAAACTTAATAGAAAAATGTAGTCGTTATAGGTTTATCCTTTAAAATGAAAATAAGACGAGCCTCGCCAAATAAATCACACATCGTTGGGCCCTCAATAAATACATAATCATTGACTAGACTTTGGATTTGGCCGTTTAATGAACCTTCACGGTCTCTTCCTAAAATAACAATACGTTAGTCTCTTTAGGACACGCCTTGATAAATCTTACCTTCTTAAACTCGGGTGCACATTTATGTGACCCAAATCCAAATCTCAACGGAGTCGAAACGTGTTTCTAATCACGGGTACATTGATTGTGACGTGGTTCGAGTTGCGTGTCCATGACGTTGCAAATTCCTTTTAAAAATAAGAATGAGATGAGCCTCGCCGAATAAAAATACAAAATTGCGGGGCCCTCAGTAAATATTTACTCTAAAATTGCTTAGACTTCGGGATGGACCGTTTAGCAAAATTCACGGCCCTACCCAAAGTAAATGATACGCTAGTCGCTTTAGGCGCGCCTTTAATAATTTAATTTTCTTAAATGCGGGTGCACATTTATGTGACCCAAATCCAAATCTCAACAGAGTGGAAATATGCCAACAACCACGGGTGCATTGATGTGACGTGGTTCGAGATGTGTTTCCACGATGTTGCAATTCTTGATACAAATAACAGTAAATGATAAAAGCGGTTAAAAGATAAAATTTGCACATAGGTTCATAGTTGTAAATAATCAGATAATCAAGCCGAATATAACAGTTGAGCGACCGTGCTAGAACCACGGAACTCGGGAATGCCTAACACCTTCTCCCGGGTTAACAGAATTCCTTATCCGGATTTCTGGTGCGCAGATTGTAGTATGGAGTCATTCTTTTCCTCGATTCAGGATTAAACTGGTGACTTGGGACACCCTAAAATCTCCCAAGTAACGACTCTGAAATAAACAAACAAATCCCGTTTCGATTGTCCTTTAATTGGAAAAACTCCTTGTACCCTCGCGGGGGCCGTAAAAAGGAGGTGTGACAGCTCTGGCGACTCCACTGGGGATATTTTATGACCCAGAACCACTGGTTCAGGGTTAAGAATTCGAGCTTAGAATAATTGTTATTATTTGGCTTTATTTATTATCTGATTTTTTACATGTTTGAGCCTAATGTGCTAAATGTTGCTTTTACCGCTTTGATATTATTTGGACTGTATATATAAACTGTGTCGAAACCCCTCTCTTCTCTCTCTTGAGGAGTGCACGCTGGTCGTGGCTTCTTTCTGTTAGTGTCATATACCAAAATAGAACGAGGATTCGGTGGAGTTGCAAAATCGGATGGCCTTTTGGTTACTGGTACACAGCTCCCATCCTCGGCTCGAGTTGTCCGCTCGGGTAAGCCAGGTCTAGAACAAATACTCAAGTTTTTAAACATAGTATAACAAAGCCTCATGCCGGATCCCTAGTAGGAACGTTTGTTTGCATCACGTGCATTTGACTTTGGAGGCTCAACACAGGGGTTGGGTCTGTCTAGGACAGGTGTACCCAAAAACGAAAATGACCATCCTGATGCATCTTACTTGTTACTACTTGCGCATTAATTTGATTCGGACTTGTGTGTTGACTAACTTGTGAATATCAGGAATAATATTTTGAAATTGAAAAATAAAAGAAAAAGAAATAGCGGTTAGGGAATTGATTGTTCATTTTTGAATAAAACCAAATGCCCAAATACTGTCAAAACTCTGCCAAAATTTTGAGAAAATAAGAAAAAGGTCTTATTAGTTTGTTTTATTAAAAGCAAAGGAAAAATAGAAAAGAAAAAGAGAGTCGTTGTTCTGTTTTGTTTTTTAAAAAAAATAGAAAAAATATATAGTTTGTCTTGCCATGAAAACGAAAATGAAAATGAAAAAGAGTCTTATTTTTAAAATGGTTGTTTTATTTATTTGTTTATGAAAATGCAAAAAAAAAAAAAATAAAAAAAAAGAGTCTTTCATTATTTGTCACAAATATATATATATATGTATATATATAAATCAAAAAGTT